>NC_080165.1:118350247-118435568 GCF_950295315.1 Erinaceus europaeus | reverse complement strand
AAATCACTGGTGAGTACAAACACATGTGGCTTATGGACAGAGAGGAACCTAGGGAGAGATTAAGTGGCTGGTAACAGTCCAGCAGTTTACCAGCTGAGACACCACCTCCAGTCTGTTTCACCAACAAAAAGACAGTTGAAGGGAGGAGAGGACTCCCCTAGGAATCACCAAGTGCAACTATGAGTCTCCATTGCTACTGCCCTAAGAAGCTGGAGCAGCAGGGGGGAGGCTCTGTGCTGACACCAGGGGACAGAGAACTAACCAGGAAACTCAGAAGAAGATCTATATCTCTTATACCTTTGGCCTAGTAGTGGGACTCTGAGAGTCTCTTTGGATAGCCACTGGGTTATCTCTGCCCCACCCTGCTTTACCTCTTGGTCAAGAATGAGGATTTAAGCTAAGAAGCCTATTTATAGTTTAAAAGTCCTCAGGCTCCCATAGCCTACAGGGAAGAAAAAGAACAAAAGAGGTTTTTAAGCCACTGTGCTCCAACTCAGGGAAAATAATATTGAAATAACTGTCAATTTCCACAACTGTGAACCCTTTAATTACCTTACTTAGACGCAAGTCAATCCAGGCAAGAGTGATCAGTAATTTGAAAAGTACTGAGAGAGGGGCCTTGTAACATACTATATAGAATGCTTAAACCAACAAGAAGAAATACTGGAGAAATGAACCAGGACAAGAGTCTGGCCAAAAGCCCCCCAAAGGTTGAACAACAAAATAGTGAAGTGAACATCCAAACACTAATTAAGGAAATAATCACAGGAATGAGTAAAGAATTTGAAAGAAATGTCATCAGAAATGCAGAAACAACAAATGAGACTCTGGAAGAAAACACTAATTATCTCCAGGTTATTAGAGAGCTGAAAGTTGAAATAGCTGAGCTAAGATAACTAGCTGAATGCACTAAAAAAGTATCAGAACAGGGTTAACAAAATAGATGAACTCCAGAAAATAGTAGAGGGGAGAGAGAATAGAATAAATGAGGCTGAAGACAGAATTAGCAAGATTGAGAATGAATTAGAGACAACTAAAAAAGAAGTAAGAGATCTCAAAAAGAGATTAAAAGATATTGAAAACAACAACAGAGACCTATGGGATGACTTCAAAAGAAATAATATACACATTATTGGCTTACCAGAGGAAGAAAGAGAGGGAGGGGAAGAGAGCATTCTTCAGGACATAATAGCTAAGAACTTCTCTAATATAGACAACATAAAAGACATAAAAGTTCAAGAAGCCCAGAAGGTCCCTAACAGAATTAACCCAGACTTAAAGACACCAACACACATCATATTTAGAATGGAAAGGAATAAGGATAAAGAAAGGATCCTGAGGACTGCAAGAGAAAAACAGAGTCACCTATAGAGGAAAACCCACAAGATTAGCAGCAGACTTCTCTACACAAACACTAAAGGCCAGAAGAGAATGGCAAAATATCTCTTGAGTGCTCAATGAGAAAAGCTTTCAATAAAGACTACTGTATCCTGATAGACTGTCATTCAGACTAGATGGAGGCATAAAAACCTTCTCAGACAAGCAACAGTTTAAAGAATCAACTATCACCAAGCCTGCCCTGAAAGAAGTTCTGAAAGGTCTCCTATAAACAAAACAGTCAGACCACAATAAATTTGCCATATATCAGAACACTTTAAAAATCTACAAGAATGACGTTAAAATATCTTCAATCTTTGGAATTAGTGATTGTCAATTATGTCATGGTAGTCTCTTCCACAATAGTAGGTATTAAAAATGTTTATTTATTTATATATTTATTTGGATAGAAAGAAATTAAGAGAAGGGAGAGATAGGGAGATAAAGATATAGCACTGCTTCACCACTAGTGAAAATTTCCCCTCTTCAGTGGGGACTGGGACTTAAATCCTGGTACTTGAGCATTGTAACATGTGTACCCAGGATCATGTCCTGTATTATCACTTCTATCTCTCTCTTTTTGCAATTTGCATAGTCTCATTTATTTTACTATACTCTTTATGCTCTATGAAGATTCCTCCAACCTTTCCTTTTATCATTTTATTAGGGACATAATGGTTTACAGTACAGTTGCTGACACATGGGTACAATTCTCATTTCCCCATGGTAACTGTTGGAAAACACTGTCACCCCAATTAGGTCCTTTTCCACTTTCATGCACCAGGGCACCAATACCCTCTGTACCTACTCTTTTCCTCTTATTTCCCAGAGTCCTCTGTTTTGATGCAATACACTAGACCCCATCCAAGTTTCACTCTGACGTTCCCTTTTTGTTCTATTTCTTAAGTTCCACCTATAAGTGAGATCATCCAATATTTGTCCTCTTTTTGTCTCATCTCATTTAACATGGATCTTTCAAGTTACATCCAAAGGAAAAGGTGTCATCATTTTGAACTGCTGAACAGTATCTATCTATCTATCTATCTATCTATCTATCTATCTATCTATCTATCTAATATACATATATATCATATCTTAGCCACTCATCAACTCTAGGCATCTGGGCTGCTTCCAAGTTTTGATGATTATGAATTGTGTTGTGATAAATAGAGGTATACATAGATCTCTTTGGATAGATGTTTTTCTTTCTTTTGGGTACATCTCCAAGAAAGAGATGCTTAGTCATAAAGAAGATCCATTGCTAATATTATGAGAATTCTTCAGACTGTTTTCCACAAGAGTTAGACAAATTTACATCCCCACTAGCAGTATAGAAGGGTTTCTTATTCCCTAGTATCCTCCTCTCCAGCACTTATTTCTGTCCATTCTAACGTATGATATTCTCATAGGTATAATGTTGTTTCTCATTTTCTTTTTTTCTTTTTTTAGTGTTTATTAGAGGTTTATTTATTTATTTATTTTTTCTTTTATTTATTTAAGAAAGGAGACATTAACAAAACCATAGAATAAGAGGGGTACATTTCCACAAAATTCCCATAACATGATCTCCATATCCCCTCCCCTCCCCTGATAGCTTTCCCATTCTCTATCTCTCTGAGAGTATGGATCCAGGGTTGTTGTGGGTTGCAAAAGGTGGAAGGTCTGGCTCCTGTAATTGCTTCCCCGCTGAACATAGGTGTTGACTGGTCGATCCATACTCCCAGTCTGCCTCTCTCTTTCCCTAGTAGGGTGGGTCTCTGGGGAAGCAGAGCTCCAGGACACATTGATGGGGTCATCTGTCCAGGGAAGTCTGGTCATTATCTTGCTGGCATATGGAACCTGGTGGCTGAAAAGAGAGTTAACATACAAAGCCAAACAAATTGTTGAACAATCATGGACCTAAAGACTGGAATAGTGCAGATGAGGTGTTGGGGGTATTCCCTGCATGCTCTTGTGTACTTTTTGCTTTCAGGTATATATTTTTCCCCTAGTTTATGGGCACGTGTGAACCTATGCTCTATCTCAGGGGACCTGGACTATATCTAGGTTTGGGGATTTTATTGGGGAGTGGACCACCTGGAATGGAATTAGAGAATACTATGAAAGGAAAGGTCTCACCCAAGTGATGAAGCTGAAGGGTTGTCATTCCACACATGAAGCCTCTGGTCACAGTCTGAAGTGAAGCATGCTGGGGTGGCACTCGTTGCATTGATTAGGTTGCAATCCGCAGATGCAATATTATTTGATTTGAATTGAGAGCAGCATACAGGAAAGTGAGCCCCACCCTAAGGTTCTAGGACTGGGGGAAATATAGGCTCTATAGTGGAAATGTGAGGTTCCTGTTGTCTTAGGGTTCAAAAAGACAATGGATAGTTATTGTTATCATCACATTATTTGGTGATTGGGTTAATAATATTGGGTTTGGGGTATAATACCCAGCATCTTGTATATAACTGTGCTACTGGTTGCTTCTGTTTTCCCTGGCCTAGGCTTTTGAGAGAGTCCGCATATCAAAGACTCAGCCTATGTATTAAAAAGACTCAGTCTGTGTTTTAAAAAGTTCTAGACATATGATCAATTTTTCCCCTCTCATATTAATTAAATAGTGGTTTATATGTTTACACTTTAATAGGAATGTACACAAACACCATTCCCACCACCAAAAGACTGTGTCCCATCCCCATCCCCCCACCCCGCCCACCCCCCATCGTGCCAGGAAGCCCAATGGCCACCCTCCCCTTCACCACAGGGTTTTTACATTGGTGCCCTTGCTCTCAATTTAATCAGATCCTGCTTTTAGTTTCCCTTTCTGTTCTTCTTTCTCAACTTCTGTTGATGAGTGGGGATATCCCATACTCATCTTTATCTTTCTGATTTAGCTGACTTAACATAATTCTTTCTAGCTCTGTCCAAGATGGGTCAGATAAGGTGGGCTCATTGTTCTTAATAGCTGCATAATATTCCATTGTGTATATGTACCACAGCTTTCTCAGCCACTCATTTGCTGTTGGGCACCTTGGTTCCTTCCAGGTTTTAGCTATTATGAATTGTGCTGCTATGAACATAGATGTACACATATCTTTTTGGTTGGGCATTATGGAATCCTTGGGGTATATCTCCAGGAGACGAATTACTGGATCATATGGAAGGTCTATGTCTATCCTTGTGAGAGTTCTCCAGACTGCTCTCCAGAGAGCCTGGACCAATTTACATTCCCATCAGCAGTGCAGAAGGGTTCCTTGTCCCCACAGCCTCTCCAACATTTGTTGCTGCTGTCCTTTTTGATGTATGCCATTCTCACAGGGATAAGGTGGTATCTTAATGTTGTTTTTATTTGCATTTCTCTGACAGTCAGTGACCTGGAGCAGTTTTTCATGTGTTTGTTAGCCTTTTGGTTCTCCTCTGAGGTGAATGTCTTGTTCATATCCTCTGCCCATTTTTGGATGGGGTCATTTGCTTTTTTGGTGCTAAGTTTGATGAGTTCTTTGTATATTTTGGTGATTAGTTTCTTGTCTGATGTATGGCATTCTCCCATTCTGTGAGGAGTCTCTTTGTGTGATAGTTTCTTTGGATGTGCAGAAGCTTTTCAATTTGATGTAGTCCCATTGGCTTGTTTCTGCTTTAGTTTTCCTTGCAGTTGGGTTTGTTTCATTAAAGATGTCCTTGAGGTTTAGGTGGGAAAGTGTTTCAGCAATGTTTTCCTCTAGGTATTTGATAGTTTCCGGTCTGACATCCAGGTCTTTGATCCATTCGGAGTTGATTTTTGTTTCTGGTGAGATAAAGTGGTTCAATTTCATTCTTCTGCATGTTACAACCCTGTTTTCCCAACACCATTTATTGAAGAGAGTCTCCTTCCATTTAATACTTTGGGCCCCCTTATGAAAGATTAGATGTCCATAGGTGTGGGGGTGGTTTCTCATTTTCTTTGCATTTCTCTGATAATTAGTGACTTTCTCTTATGTGTATTGACCCTCTGGTTCTCTTCCTTAATGAACATTCTGTCCATGACCTTACTTCATTTTTTAAAAATAGAATTATTTGTTTTATTGTTGCTAAGTTTACTGACCTCTTTATGTACTTTGGTTATTAATGCTTTATCTGATGCATGTTGTATAAAGCTCTCTCATTCTGTAGGATGTCTTTTAGTTTTGAGGATGGTTCCCTTTGCTGTGCAGAAGCTTTTCAGTTGGATATAGCCTTACTGGCTTATTTTTTATTTTTGTTTTCCTTGCTGTTGAACTTAAGCCTTTGAAGATATTTTTGAAGTATATTTCATGAAGTATTCTGTGATTTTTTTCTATGTATATGATAGTTTCTGGTCTAATGTCCACGTCTTTGATCCATTTGAAGTTGACTTTTGTGTATGCTTATTTCACTCATATGCACATTTCAACCCAATTTTCCCAACATCATTTGAGGAAGGGATTTTCCTTTCTTCATTTAATATTTTGAATCCCCTTTTCACAAGTTATCTGTAGGTGTGGGAGCTATTTATGGGCTTTCAATTCTATTCCACTGGTCTGTATGTCTATTTTGGTCCCAGTACAAGGTAGTTTTGTCTGACCTCCTCTCCTTGAATGAGGGTAAAATTTGTGAGTATTATGGAATATTATCCTCGAGATGATAAGATATTGTGTTATTTGATAGAGGTGAGGACATTTTGAAGCTGTAATTAAAGTTCCTAATCGGTAAGCTTTGAGATCATTGTGACTGGTCTGACCGAATTAAGCCAGCCTGTTAAAAGAGAGACTGGACCCCTCCCTTAAGGCACAGTCTCCTGATGGCTTTTTGTTTTTTAAGATTTATTTTTTTATTTTTAACTGTTATCATTTAGTTATTGAATAGACAGAGAGAAATTGAGAGGGACTGAGGAGGTAAAAAGGGAGACAGACACCTGCAATACTACTTCACTGCTTGTGAAGGTTCCCCTCTGCAGTTGGGGACTGAATCCAGCCAGTTCTTTGCACACTGTAACGTGTTCCCTTAACCAGTTACCCCACTATATGCCAACCCCATGGCTTTAAGAAAACCAGCTGCCATGCTGTGAGAGACTCATTAGAATGCTAAGAGCTGGGAGTCGGGCAGTAGTGCAGCGGTTTAAGCACAGATGGCACAAAGCGCAAGGTCCGGCGTAAAGATCCCGGTTCGAGCCCCTGCTCCCCACTTACAGGGGAGTCACTTCACAGGCGGTGAAGCAGGTCTGCAGATGGCTATCTTTCTCTCCCCTCTCTGTCTTCCCCTCCTCTCTCCATTTCTCTCTGTTCTATCCAACAACGACAATATCAACAACAACAATAACTACAATGAAACAATAAGGGCAACAAAAGGGAATAGACAAATATTTAAAAAAAAGAATGCTAAGAGCTAATACAGGGCCTATATGATGTCCAGAAAGAAAACAGAGACCTCAGTCCAACAGCAAGTAGGAATTAAAGTTCTGTACAACCTTGGAAGAGGCCAGTAAGTCCTGGATGAATTTATAACCCTGACTAACACAAACTTCAGCCAGAAGGACCTTGGGTAGGGAAGCCAGATAAGCTGTGAAATAGTAAATGAGTGTTACCTTAAATTCAGTGTGATTTGTAATGGAACAACAAAAAATTAATATAATCATGCCAACTCAAATTATACCTGTTCTTTGAAGATCATAGCACTGGCATTCTTGGAACAGAGAAAAATGTACTACATTGTGAATACCACAAATTACCTGCTACAAAGAACAGCAAATTATAAATGGTGGTAGTGGTTGTTATAGTTTTCTTGTCGGACATTTAATTTTCTTCCCTGATTTGGGGTTAGTAGTTACTTTTACATTTCTCTAAAAAGATAGAAGTTTGCTTGAATTTTGTTTTAAGACTTGCAAACACACTATTTTAGTCAAGACGAATCTAAGAGATTAAATAATTATTTAGCTGGGTATTTTGTTTTGGGAAATTTGTGGTTACAGGGAACTTTCAGATTACAAAGGGATCCCATATTTATAATGCTGGAAACATTGTCTAAAATGTAGTTGATACAGATAACTTAAAAAAATATTAGTGATTTAATAATGATTAACAAGACTGTAAGATAATGGGGGTACAATTCCATACAGTTCCCACCACCAGAGTTTTGTGTCCCAACCCCTCCACCAGAAGCTTATGTATTCCTTATCTCTCTCTGGGAGTATAGAGAGAAAAAAAAATCCCTTTTTAATTTTTTTAAAAATTTCTTTACTGGAAGATTAATGTCTTACTATTGACAGTAAATACAATAGTTTGTACATGCGTAACATTTCCCAGTTTTCCACATAACAATTCAACCCCCACCAGGTCCTCCTCTGCCATCATGTTCCGTGACCTGAACCCTCCCCCTCACCCCAGTCTTTTACTTTGGTGCGATATACCAAGGACCAAAATTCTTCATCGGCTGCAGAAGGTGGAAAGTCTGACTTCTGTAATTGCTTCTCCACTGAAAGTTTGATCCATTTCCCCCACTCTGTTGCTGTCTTCCCTTAGTAGGATAGGGCTCTGGAGAGGTGAGACTTTGAGACACTATGGTGTGGTCTGCTCAGGGAAGTTAGTATGCTATCATGGTAGTAACTGCAACTTGGTGGCTGAAAGACAGTAAGATATAAAGGAGGACATATTATTTAATAATATGAACAGGAGTCTAAGAGCAGGAATAGAGCAGATGAAATTAAGGGTCTTCATGTGGGAAGAAGTTAGAAAGTCTATTTTAGGTATATTCCAAAGGCCCATGGCTTCAGTAGTTTTTGCTTGAGTCTGATAGCTAACATATAGGTGTACCAAAAGTATTGTCTGGGAAGATGGTGTCAAAGTTGAGAATAGGACTAGAAAGCTGGATTTGGGCTGTGAGTAACACCCAAATATGAGGAAAGTATATAAATTCCATTGACTGTTAACCCCATGTATCTGACTTAGGGCCCAGATATATTCCTGTTTAGCAGAGGATCTTGTATAACAGATAAGTTTTTTCTAAATGTAAAATTCATTGAAAAAGGCAAAGATAGTGGGAAAATGGGGAGTTTTAAGGAGGTAGTAAATCACTGTTCTACACATCCTCTGTATGTTGTTAAAAGTGAAATGAATGATAATATTTTATTAGTGAAATGCAGTCTTAATATTTTCAATAAATTTACTAAAGAAGGGACTCAGTGGTAGAGCACAAACTTTACACATGTGAGACCCTGGGTTTAGTCAGGGTCACCAGTACCACTTGAAAGAATGACCTAACTTGCTATTTACAGCCACAAAATATAGTAAATTCATTCATCTTATGATTTACAAATCCAACTTATTTACTACTTAAAAAATTTATTTATTGGGGGATTAATGGTTTATTGTCGGCAGTAAAATACAGTAATTTGTACACATGTAACATTTCTCAGTTTTCCATATAATAATTCAGCCCCCATTAGGTCCTCCTCTGCCATCATGTTCCAGGACCTGAATCCTCCCTTCCACCCTGGAGTCTTTTACTTTGGTGCGATACACCAAATTTAGTACGCTTTAATCATACAATTTAAAGCTATAAGGAAAAAAATGTTAAGGCATTCTCCATGTTAGAAGTGACTTAAGAAAATAAAGCATGAACATACAAGTTTGTTGGTAACATACGACTAAAAACTCATTAAAAAACATATAATTGCTAAGAAAGCCTGTGGACCAAACTTTATTACCACTATCACTCTGTTTTTGTAAGTAAAGTTGTATTAGAACATCTTTGCATTCATTCAGTAGCATTATATTTATAGCAGTCTTCATGTTATAGTGGAGAATTTGAATAGTTGAGTTAGAAACTAGCTGGAGAATATTCTGTGCATATCTTCTTCCTACTCTTGTATGGGATTATTTATTTATTTGTTGAATTTGTGAGCTCTTCATATATTTTGTCTGATGTATAGCATGTAAAGATTTCCCATCCTTTAAGGTGTCTCTTTGTTTGGGTAGTGGTTTCTTGTGCACAATATTTTCAATTTGATGTAGTACTATTGGCTTATTTTTGTTTTTAATCCTCCTTGCAACTGGACTTGTGTTATTTAAGATGCCTTAGATGGAAAGGTTTTCTGCCAGTTCACCAAAGAAGAGATCCAAAAGCCCAACAGACAAGAAAAAAATGCTCCAAGCCATTGATTTTCAGAGAAATGCAAATAAAGACAACAATATTATGCCACTTCACTCTTGTGTGAATATCATATATCAGCAAGGATAGTAATAACAAATGCTGGAGAGGTTGTGGAGGCAAAGAAACTCCCCTGCACTGCTGGTGGGAATGTAAATTGGCCCAACTCTTGTGGAAAGCAGTTTGAAGAGCTTTCAGAAGGCTGGGACCTTCCCTATATCTCTGCAATTCCTCTCTGGGAATATATCCTAAAGAGCAAACACATCCATCCAAAAAGATCCATGTATACCCATGTTCATAGCAGCACAATTTGTAATAGTCAAAACCTGAAAGCTACCTAGGTGTCCAACAACATATGAGTGGCTGAGAAAATTGTGGTCTATATACACAATGGAATACTACTCAGCAATTAAGAATGATGAATTTACCTTCTTCACCTCATCTTGGATGAAGCTTGGAAAAATCATGTTGGGGGTTTGGTGATGGTGCACAGGACTATGTGCACACAGTGCCAAGTGCAAGGACCTGGGTTTGAGTCCCCACTCCCCACAAACAGTGAAACATGTCTTCAGGTGTCTCTCTTTCTCTCCCTCTCATTATCTCCCCATCACCTCTCAATTTCTCTCTGTCCTAGCTAATAAAAAATTAGAAAAAAAAAAAAGGAATAAATGGCTGTTGGGAGTGGTGGATTTGTAGTGCCAGCATTAGGACCCAGTGTTAACACTGGTGACAATTTAAAAATAAAAGAAAATGAGTGAGTAACTTTGAGATGAGATTTTCCTATTAAAAAATCATGTTAAGTGAAATAATCCAGAAAGAGAAGGATGAATATGGGATGATCTCACTCATAGACAGAAGTTGAGAAATAAAGACAGAAGGTGAAACACAACGTAGAATCTAGACTGATTTTGGTACATCAAACCAAAGCAAAGGATTCTGGGGGGAAGAGGAGACTTTCAGGTCCTGGTGGAGGAAAACCAAGGCTCAGGCTGTGAGCAGTTTACAGAAAACTGAGAAGTTTCACACATATACCACCACTGTTATACTGTACATACTGCAAATCACTAATCCCCCTATTTAAAAAAATAAATAGTAAAATGAAGCTTTCTGGAGGGGTTGGACAGTGGTGTACTCAATTGAGTGCATAGATTACTATGTGCAAAGACTCTGGCTCAAGCCCTCACTTCCCACTTGCAGTGGGCAGGTTTCATGAGTGGTGAAGCAGTGTTGTAGTTGTCTCTCTTCCTCTCCTCCCTAACTTCTCTTTAATTTTAAAAATTAAAGAAAAAAAAACCACCTGGAAATAAGTAAATTATTTCTGCCTGTTCCCTTGTAAAACAAATAAACAAACAAACTTGGTAGTTGTTGTTTCTGTAAAATTTTCCTTATTGTTATCACAGAAGGGTATGAAAAAGCATTTTCAGCAGGAGAGTTTTGTGATTTTGGAAAATTTAAGAAGCAGGGGAGGCGACTTGATCACGTGATAGAGCACCTGTTTCATATGTGTCAGATCCACAGTTTGGTTCTTGGCACCACATGAGAGTTAACAGAGAGAAATTTATGGATGGCAGAGTAGATCTTTGTGTTTTCTTTTTAAAAAAAATTAGTTTAATTTAATTGATTTATTTTTATTGCCACTAAGGTGATCTTTGGGGCTTGGTTCCTGCACTATAAACCTATTATTCCAGCAGCCTTTTTTTTTTCTTTCTTTGAGAAATTGAGAGGAAATAGAGACTGAGAGGGAGAGAGAGGGAGATATCTGCAACATTGCGACCCCCACCCCCCTGCCGGTGGTGACCAGAGATTTGAACTTGGGTCTTTGATCATGGTAATGTCTGTGCTCAACCAGGCACATCACTGTTTTGCCCCAACATTGTGATTTTTTTTCATCATGAAAAGTAAGTTTAAAAAGCAAAGAAAATGTGTGGTTGAATTTGGAAAATTTCTAGCTTTAGAAGCAATTAACAGCAGTTATGTTCCTATCACGAAGCAAAATGTTTTACAACATTACCACATTCAGTCCCATAATAACTCAGTTGGATATGATTATTTATATGCATAATAAAAATGCTGGTATTGAGGTATATCTAGAAACTGACAAACTGCTGTTTGTTACATCCAGAATTAAAATCCATGTCTCTATGTCTGTCTTACCTAGAAGCTAGGTTTGAGTGTCACATGACTAATAAATCTAGAGAGAAATTCTGGTATTCTGGTAGTTCCTATACATTCAACCAAGAGGGAAGGAAATCATTCTATTTTAAGGCCAAATGCATACTCAGGAGTTGGAAATGTGTAGTATAGAAATCGACATGGAATCAGTAGAAATATTTATTTCACCAAACATTTCCTTAATGATATGCCATATTTATAGAATGCTTTGCCTAAAACTTCCTATTTTGATCTTGTTTTTGAGGATGAAGAGTTATGCATTGACCTGACAAGCATTTACTGGGTATTTACTGTAGCAAAGTACTATACAAGCCTGGAAGACATCCTTGCCTCAGGTGGAACAATGCTTTCCTTCCTCTCTTCTCTTCTCTTCTCTTCTCTTCTCTTCTCTTCTCTTCTCTTCTCTTCTCTTCTCTTCTCTTCTCTTCTCTTCTCTTCTCTTCTCTTCTCTTCCCTCCCTTCCTCTCCTCTCCTCTCCTCTCCTCTCCTCTCCTCTCCTCTCCTCTCCTCTCCTCTCCTCTCCTCTCCTCTCCTCTCCTCTCCTCTCCTCTCCTCTCGTCTCTCTTCTCTTCTTTTCTCTTCTCTTCCTTTCTTCCTTCCTTCTTTCCTCTCTCTTCCATTTTTCCTTTATTCCTCCCTCCCTTCTTTGCTTCTTTCCTTCCTTTATAATATGAAACAGTTTAAAAAAATTGTTTTTATTAGTGACTTAACAGCTTACAAGACAATAAGACTATAGAGGGTATAGTTCCATACCACACCCACCATCACAACCCTGTGCCCATCCCGCAAAGATAACCATGATAGTTTTCACAAAGTCTTAGAATCAGTGGAACAGTTTTGAATTGGTGATGGATGTTATCAGTTGAGACAAGAAAATCACATTTCCTTCATGCACCATGTTTGCCTTGTAGTGTAACTCTTCACTATTTTCAAAGGTGTCTCACCTTTCTTTCTCAGTGGCATATATCAATTGGGTGTTTTCTTTCTTTCTAGAATTTGTCAACTTATTTTAAAAAGAGGTGGTATAATTTTTCAACCCAAAGATAGATAAAATTCATAAACTTTTCACTCTAAGGACAAAAAGAAGACGATACTTGTAAGCCTGACACATTTCTTTGGCAATTAAATTCCAGCTACAAAGAGAGCTAGATTTTTGAAGCAGTTTTATTAAGATTCATGTGCCAAAAAGGACTCTTGCTTAGTCTAGTATATTAGTGGAAAATACTCAGTAAAATGTAGTAGCGTTGAAGAAAATTAGTGTGACTGTGAGTGATGCAAGACTTTTATTACATATGTTTAGAAAAAGTCACCAAAGATCATGAAAATTGGAGATTAGGAAATACCAATTATGATTTATTTTGTTGCAATAAGAAGTTTTAATTGCCTCCTGAAAATATGTTTGAGCAGTAATTTTCTGTTAAGGTAGAAGGGGGAACTTGATTTTAACTCAGGGAATATTTGAAAATGTTTGCAAATATTGTTACATCTTTTGGGGAGAGAGTTAATGGAATCCTATGAGCAGAAACCAGACATTCTACTAAACACCCTACAATCTACAGGAAAGTCCACAGTAAATAATCATCTGACCCAAAATGTAGAGATTAGAAACTGTGTCTTAGAGGGGGCAGGCAGTGACACATCTGATTAAGCACTCACATTACAGTGGGCAAGGGCGCAGGTCCAAACCCTTGGTGCCCACCTGCACAAGTAGTGAAACAGAGCTGCAGGTGTGTCTCTGTCTTTTTCCTTCTTTATTTCTCCTCCCATTTCTCTCTGTTTCTATCAATAAATAAATAAGTAAAATATTTTAAAAAGTGAATTATTACAAAATAAAAGAAACAGAAACTGAAGCTTAGAGAGCATTAGGAGATTAGGAGGAGCACTAGTCCAGTTTAGATAGTCATTTGGATAGGAGAGAAAAGTCTAATTTGTTTATATAATGGTGAAATCTAGTTCATACTTATATAATCATTACTGACTTGTTTGTGGGCATAGAATGAATTTCCATCTCTATCTCCTCTCTCTCTCTCTCTGTCTGTCTTTGAACTTGCTAGTAGCATTTACAATATCTTTCTAGGACAATTAAGAGAGAATAGTATGAACTTGACTTAATCAATAGAAAATTTTCGTAGTTCCAGAAGATAAAAGTCCAAGCTCATTGTGTTAGCAGGGTTGGCTCTCTCAGGGTTGTGATGAAGAAACTGTTCTTCTTCTCACCTTCTTTAGGTTTGTTGGTTGACTTTTACCTCACCATCTTGGTCTCTATCTTTAACGTCACATGACCTTCTTTCTGCGTCAAATTTTCCTTTTTATAAAGACACCAGTCATGTTGGTTCTAATGGCTTTATGTCAACTTTCTTACCTCTGTAAAGACTCTATCTCCAAATAAGATCACTGGGAGTTATAACTTCAACATATCATTTTTGGGTCTGGAGCACAATTTAGGCAGTACAACACTACAGAAGAACAGTATTTTAGAAGTAGCTAGTTTAATAGGTAGGCATTTCTCTAATTTATTGAGTATTGATTTTTCTTATTGAGTACCTAGAAAACTATACAATTTAAAGAGACTAAGTGAGAATTATCTCAAGTGAACTTTTCACTGTAAAATGATAAAATTAACAAAATGGATTTACCTTTCATTTTATTCTTGCCATCTTTATCTACCATAATAAGTAAGATTAAAACTTTTTATACACATTCAGCTAAGTCTAGCACATAAGTAATAAAGAAGATAAGTTTGCTTGCAGACAAACTGTATTTGTCCTGAAACTGAATATAAGCAACTTGATTTGTGCTTTACAGAGAGACTGAGTTGATCAGACTTGCTTACCTTACTGCCTGTTCACTTTTCTAAAAGTTCTCACTGCAGCTTGTGGTCACCTTTGGTGGTCAGTGGACTGCTTAAACAAAAGAGCCCAATGTGTTCACTGCAATCCTGCCACCCTAAAGTGACCACCTCCAATTACCTGTGACCTTTCCCAGGAGTGTGAGCAGAAAATCCTTCTCAAAAGGGAGTGATAAAGAAATTTGGACTTCGTTCTTTCATGGACTTGCTCATAGGAATGTTTATTGGCGAGACACTAAGAATAAACCCAGTTACTGAAGAGAGAGCTGGAAGTTGACAAGCATGGCTAAACCCAGCAGAGAAATTTGATGAGGAAATTAGATGCTGCGTAGATGGTGTGTAGTGATTAGTGTTCTGAAAGCCAGGATTATTATATGAGAGTGGAGGAAGGGCAGTTTATTGTGTCTGAAAGATTCCAGTTATCCAGGTATTCTTACAACTAATTAGACTCATAAATGCTGCATTTGTTTATAAGTTTCTAAAGCAAATCCTTTTCTCAGAAGACATCTAATGAGTAAAAACACCAAAGCAGCAATATTTTCTCATCAAGATTGAATTTTGACAAAAAGATTAAGTTTAATAAAATGTACAGTTAAAAAATGTTCCTGTTACAAACAGCTTTTATATTTATTTATTGTATAGAGACAAAGAGGGAAGGGAAAGACAGAGATGGAGAGATAAAGAGAGATACCTGTAGCATGCTTCACCATTATTGAAGCTTTCCCCTTGCAGGTGGGGACTGTGGGCTAGAACTTGGGTCCCTGTGCACTGTGATATGTGTACTAAACCAGATGCATCACCACCTTACAGGATACTTTTAAATGAACACAATGCATTTCAGGTTTCATATACTCATATATTTTCATATACTTGAACTTCTTCCCATGAAGACAGATCCCAAAAAACTAATTCTGGTTGGGTTCAACAAATGACACTTAGTGCTTAAACAACTGGGAGAAAGTCTAAGGTCATCAGATAATAAAGAGAAGACCACAAAAGTTTTATAAAGGCAAGAGACTAGCTCACTTAATAATGGCCCATTTGGTCAATATCACACTACCTCATCACCTGGGGCCCTAGTAAGGGGACCCCTGGATTCCCACACAAATATGATGGGCTTAGACCTCTAATGGGTCCCTCTCTCCACCACTGGTCACTTCTATCAAGAACTTCATCACAAGCCCTTTTGTGGGTCTTGCTAGGACCTTGCCCTCACCATAAAGCATTGATAATAGGGACTACCCCAGTCTCTGAAGGGATGCTGGGGTATCTTGCCCTACCAATCAAGGAAGATTGGTCCTGAAGTGAGTGCAGCCTGCAATGTTCCCAGCTGTAACCATGAACTTCAAGCTCAGACCAATAGGGATTCAGAGGTTATACAAGCTCTGATGATAAATATAAACAAATATAAATATAAACATAAATATAAATAAATATGGTCCCTGGGCTGGGTGGATGGAGATAACTAGTTAATTAAATCCACAGAAAATTTTCAAGAATTGGAACTACTAACTGCTCTAATCCAACTTTCTAGCCCCTTTCTTTACTCTAACTATCAAATTCAAGTAAAAACTACCATAGTCACGGGCCCCTATAAACATGTCTAAAATGAACTTCCTAGCTTTCTTTCACCCTTAGATCACTAATCTTTTTTTTAATGTTTTTTAAATATTTATTTATTTCCTTTTGTTGCCCTTGTTTTATTGTTGTAGTTATTATTGTTGTTGTTATTGATGTTGTCATTGCTGGATAGGACAGAGAGAAATGGAGAGAGAAGACAGAGAGGAGGAGAGAGATAGACACCCGCAGACCTGCATCACCACTTGTGAAGCGACTCCCCTGCAGGTGGGAGATCACTAATCTTATCTGATCTGTTCCTACTTTTTTAGTTCCTGTTCACTGACTATTTTGTCTCATTTTATGTCTTGCCATCCTTCAGACACCAAGTTGCCGATTCTACCAGGATTCTATCCTGACTTCTCTGGGCAGAAGACCTCACCAATATGTCCTAGAACCTCATCTCTTCAGAGCTCTATCCCTCTAGGAAAAGATAGAAACAGGCTGGGGGGTATGGACCAACTTTGTATCACCCATATCCAGCAGAGAATCAGTCACAGAAGCCAGAACTCCTACTTTCTACACCCCCAAAACAATTTTGATTATATACATCCAGTGGGGGAGAAGTGATAAGAGGAAAAGGACAAGAGGGCTCTGAACTCCAACTCCATCAGGACCCACAGAGAGAGGAGAAAAAGGGAGGGACATTTAGATGTGGTAAAAGGGTCATAAGTGGCTTGGAGGGGAAGAGAAGAATGGACCTGGAAGAAAAAGGGGGTAATTATGCACAAATTTAGACAGATAGTTGTAGAGATAATAGTTAACCCATCTGCAACCTTAAGAGAACTACAGTGGCTTGCAATGGAGGGGTTGGGGATTCAGAACTCTGATAGTGTGAAATTATATCCCTGTTGACATGTAATTTTATAAATCAATATTAAATAACCAATAAAATAAAAAAATTGAGTGATTCCTTAATAATAAGAACCCCACCCATATTAGCAGGGCCTTAAAATCATAACATAGGTGAAAATCTTCCCAAAATGACCTTTACAAATCTAATACAGTGATTTGTACTTAAAGCAGTAAAAATGGCTTATTAAAAAATCTCCTGGGGGGGGGTCCAGCAGTGGGGCAGTGGGTTAAGCGCACGTGGCGCAAAGTGCAAGGACCGGCATAAGGATCCCGGTTAGATCCCCTGGCTCCCCTCCTGCAGGGGAGTCGCTTCACAGGCGGTGAAGCAGGTCTGCAGGTGTCTATCTTTCTCTCCCCCTCTCTGTCTTCCCCTCCTCTCTCCATTTCTCTCTGTCCTATCCAACAACGAACAACATCAACAATGGTAATAATAATAACCACAAGGAGGCTACAACAACAAGGGCAACAAAAGGGGGAAAAAATGGCCTCCAGGAGCAGTGGATTCATGGTGTAGGCACCAAGCCCAGCAATAACCCTGGAGGAAAAAAAAAATCTCCTAACCTCATATAATCTTTCATTCAAGGTTTTATAATAAAACTTTATTTTTTATTTCAAATTTTTTAAAATTAATTTGTTACAGGATAGAGGCAGAGAGAAATTGAGAGGGAAGGGGAAGATAGAGAAGGAAAGAGACAGAGAGACACATGTAGCCCTGCTTCACCACTCATGAAGCTTTCCCCATGCAGTTGGGGATCAGGGTCTTGAACCCAGGTCCTTGTACACTGTGGTTTGTGTGCTTAACCAGATTCTCCACCACCTGGCCCCCTCTAGTAAAACTTTTATTCTTTTGACCGAATGAGATAATATGTAGCATGTCTACCACAGTTCCAAGCATACATTGAAACAGACTCTCCTTTTCACCCTGGATTCACTACCATAGTCTTATAACCAAAACTCAAATTCCATATGCTGGTGAGATACTGTGTCAATATATGAACCTGGATTGTACACACAGAGTGACTCTTACTAATGCTTTGCTCAGCTTCCTTCATGTCCTCACATGCAGCCAGACCAATTGCAGATTAAATGGTTTATTTGAGCTATGGTTAGCAAATTTTGTATGCGGATTTCTGTGACAGCCGTCAGGACCCATTTGTGGGAAAAACTCAACCTTCGCAAGCTAAAAATTCAAATAACTTCAAAAGTGGTCCATTTCTCAGATTGCACAAACCTGCTTTTCTGTCTGACACTGCAAGACGCTGAGAGAAACAATTTGTCTTCTTAATGTCAAGAATGAAACCATAAAGCTGCCCCTTGGGATATTTCCTAAAACTATTGCATCCTAGACATTTTGATAGCATGCATTTCATCTAGCTCTATATTTATTGTTTTAAATGAATTGACTCGCTGTTTGTTGTTTGTTTAAACAATTTATTCATCTTTTAAAAAATATTTTTATTTATTATTGGATAGAGACAGAGAGAAATTGAGAGGGGGAGATAGAGAAAGAGATAGCTGCAACCCTGCTTCACCACTCATGAAGGTTTCCCCCTGCAGGTGGGGGCCAGGGGCTTGAACTTGAACTTGGGTCCTTTCACAGTGTAATGTGTGTGCTTAACCAGGCAAGCCACTGCCTGGCCCCCAAATCTTGCTTTTATACCAGTAGTGAAAGGGGAGCAAGTCTAGGAAACACCAGGGGAAGGCAGGCACTGTTTCTCTTATCTGAAAGACAGAGAAAAAAAGGAAAGGCACCTAGAAGTAGTAATAGATGTGTTAGAAAGGAAGTGAACACCACAGGACCACTGAAAAATGGGGAAAAATAGATATAGATAGATATAGAATCAGCCCTTATCTGGGAGGACTATTTCAGCTTCCAGTAGAGGGTATGGAATAAAGTGCTTTGGTGGCGGGAACCGTAGGAAATTATGCCCCTATTATCTTACTATTTTGTAAGGCAATATTAAATCACTAATAATTTTTTAAACCAATAAATTTATGAGGACATTCAAAAGAAAAGAAATACAGGGGAGAACCCAATTTAGTGCACCATGTGCAAGAACCTGGGTTCCAGTGCCCCCCTCCCCGCTCCCCACCTGCAGAGGGATGCTTCATGAGCAGTGAAACAAGTCTGCAGGTGTCTTTTTTTTTTTTTTCTGTTTCCCCTCTCTGTTTCTCTCTGTCCTGTCAAATAAAATAGAAAAAAAGATGGAAAGAATGGCCACCAGGAGTAGTGGATTTGTAGTGCCAGCACTGAGCCCCAACAACAACCCTGGTGACAATGAAAAAAAAAAACAAAGAAAGGAAAGTAAATAAAGAAAGAAAAGGAATATTGATCACTAATGAATTTTTGGCAGTTTAGTTAATAAGGGCAGTTTATAATTACTCAGTTCTTGTCATAAGGCATGTAGCAGAGACTTCCTTGAGTCTGTGTGTGAATTGCAGGTGACTGGTGCTGAGACCTTAGATGGAATTCCCTTCTCTTTCCTACTCTATTAAGTATGCAGTGAAATATTAGGCACGTAAGAAATAAGGGAACAATTTACTAGTGCAGACGTATTATTTAGAAGAAATTTGCTTATTTAATGTAGAGTATGTTTTATGTATGATCTACACATTGCAATAGTAGCACTCAACTCACACACATTTGCAAAGAACTATACTTAGAATTCAAATTACTTTGTTTTTATTTCTTTTTTATAATTTTGTTGGGAGAGTCAATGGTTTACAGTACAGTTGTTGACACATGGGTACATTTACATTTTTTAATTATCTTTATTTACTTAAAGGATAGAGACAACCAAAAAATTGAGAGAGAAGGGGGTGATACAGAGGGAGAGAGACACCAGACACCAAATTGCAGATGTTACCATGATTCCATCCTGACTTCTCTGGGCAGAAAACCTCACCAATGTGTCCTTGAACTTTGCCTCTCCAGAGTTCTGGCCCACTAGGGAAATATAGAAACAGACTGGGGGTATGAATTGACTTTCCAGCACCCATGTCCAGCAGAGAAGCAGTTACAGAAGCCAGAACTCCTACCTTCTGCACCCCCAGAACAATTTGATACATACACTCAGTGGGGGAGAAGTGATAGGAGGAAGTGGATAAGAGGGCTCTGAACTCCAGCTCCATCAGCATCCAGAGAGAGAGAGAGAGAGAGAGAGGAGAAAAAGGAGAGGGAAATTTGGATGTAGTAAAAGTGGCTTGGAGGGAAAGAGACGAATGGACCTGGAAGCAAAAGGGGGCAGTTTTGTACAAATCTTGACAGATAGTTGTAGAGATATCTGCAACCTTAGGAGAACTGTGTGCTCGCTTGCAATGGAGCGACTGGAGATTCAGAACTCTGGTGGTGGGAATGGTGTGGAATTATGCCTCTGTTGATATGTAATTTTGTAAATCAATGTTGAATCACTAATAGAGTGAAGGAGAGGCTGGGTGGTGGCACACCTAGTTGAGCGCACACATTACTATGCACAAGAGAGACAGGGAGACAGAGAGACACCTGAAGCATTGCTTTCACCTCCAGCTTAGGTTCTTTCCCACCCCCATGCTCCAGGACCTCAAAGCTCTCTTCACTCCTTCCTATTCTCTCTTTCCCTAGAGTCCTTTAATTTGAATCAGTATATCATGTAAAGAAGTTCTAAATTATTTAACAATCTAATGGGCAAGAATGCCTTTAGCATCACTTTACAGAAAACTAGGCCTGGAAAGTTTACATAATTTCATAGGATCACATAACTAGTAAGTGGAGGAACTCACTCAAACTCAGGCAGTTTGGCTCTATACTGCATGCTCTTAAATGTTATGCTAGATAAAAGACAGAGAGAGAAAGAGAGAGAGAGAGAAAGAACTTATTAGTGGAAGAATAGTCTCAAAAGAACAAGTCTTAAATCAACTACCTAAGATTTTATTTCAGAAGCCTAGAAAGTATGAAAAAAGTGAAACCAAGAAAAAGGAAATAACAAAAATAAAAGGGCAGAAGTCATAGTAATTAGAAATATAATATACTGAGAAATTCAACAGACCCAATTCAACATGAAGCTAGACAAAAGATAGTTTGGATCTAAACATCATATTTAATTGGTTTTTAATTTCTAATTTAAAAAGCAGAACATTTATTTTTTAAAGATCTTAATAATAGTCCTCTAACTAAACCCTTATGTTTATCCATTGTATTTACAAATTACTTAAAAGTTTATAGTGTAATCTTAAGAGTGTTTCTTTTAAGGCCCACCGATTTTATATGTAAGTCAAAAGCATGTGTTCTGAATATATATTAAAAATCTGTGCTCTTAGTGCTCAGTCCTTTATTTCACAATGGTTTCCCATATTACTGAATTAATTGTTTTCGGCATAAAAATCATTAGCTTTTTCTGAAGTGAACATCCTGTCTCTGAAAAGATGCGGAAGAAGTATAGTGCCATTGAATTAGTCACGAATGCTTGCTTTGTTTTTCTTGCAGACTGTGCCAAACCAAAAGTGTTCCAGGGGTTTATTTTACCTTTAAAGGGAAGGGCCAATTCCTTAGAGGGAAATTATATTTTGCACATTACAGTTAAAAAATTATGTTTATTTTATTTTATATTTTGCAGAAGAGGTATTATGACAAAACAGTTTTCTCTTTGCAGCTACCATTTGCCAAAGTAACCTTAAAAATATTGCTCATTTTCCTTTTTGAGAACTGTTATTTAAAGTATGTTTTTTCTCTCTGTCCTTTTTTTGCCAGCTGTGCAAATTTTTATTAAACAGCTTCAATATGAATCTTTTATGACTGTTCTTCAGTCATCTGAGTTATACTAAGCACGGAAAGCATAAGAGATATCCACTTTGGATATAGGCTCAGAGAAAGAGAGAGAACAGCATGCAAACCACACAAAGGAAACTCAATCCTCTAACAGCTAATTAAAAAAGCATTACTTTCCACCAGGGCTGACCTCAAGCCATATAAAGGGTAAAGATGGCTGTCTGTCAATCATGTTTACCTAACAAATTCTGGCACACAATCATGATGAATGGACAGATCTAAAAAGGGACGATCTTGCTCAGAACTCCTAGGTACTCTTAATACCATCTTTAAAGAGGCAGAAGACCTCATCAGTAACTTGAAACCCTACTTCATGCTAGGGATACACCAGGGCTAAATTTACTCAGGGCTGCAGATACTAGATTTAAGAAGTCAAGAGAAACGTTTCACATCTATAAGGATTCTGAATTAAATGGATTTGCGGTGTCATAGTGAGTTCCTGTACACTAATGTTTTCACTCATATATTTCTATAGCTTTTCAATCAACCTGAGAGTAAACCAAAGATCTGAAAATTTGTTCTTCCCTGGAGTTAACCCCAAATCAACTAGCATGAAAGAATCTTTGAAATCATTTAGGTCATCCCCCTATTTCCAGGCAGATCAACAATATCCTTTTTTTTTTCTTTCAGTTATAAAAATATGGGAGAAGGTGAGTCCATAATTTACTTTGCTATGTTATTACAGAGGCTGTAGCTTTTACAGTTAAAGCATTTCTCTTATGTTAAACTAAATCCTCTCATTTTTGAAACACTTCGTCCTGCTCTTTATAAAAAACAAAAACAAAAGCAAAAACAAATAAAAACCAAAAAAACATATCTTTACCACAGCCATAAAATATTCTTTCACAACTTTCTACTATGAAAACTACTTTGAACAGAACCTTGACAGGAAAGAAAAAAAAAAATCATACAGTAGCCAACCTGATTTTCTCAATCTGGTAGAGCTATGGTTATCTCTATGGACTTTGTTTTAAGTTATATTCTAGTAATTTACAATATTATAAGATTATAGAGGTGTGATTCTGTATCATTCCCACATATGATGTTCTGTGTCCCCAACCCCCCCATGATAACCACCATAGTTCTCCCAAGATCATAGATACTGGTTGAATATATATATATATATATGATGTTTTTTTTCTTTTTTCAAGTTCATGTGTTTTAAGTCTCTATATTCCACATATGAGTAAAGTCATAGTTGTCCTTCATTTACTTATTAGCTTCACTTAGCATAATCCATTCATTTTGTCCCAAAGAACACTATATTTAAATGCTGATTAATACTCCATTGAGTATATGTCCCATGACTCTTCTTTTTCATCTTCCTCTTCTTCTCCTTTTCTTCTTCTCTTTCCTCTTCCTCTTTCTCTTCTTCTCCTTCCTCTTTCTCTTCTTCTTTTTCTTTGTATTTATGAGATTGAAATGAATGATTTTCATTGCATTGTTAAAGGTCTGCCCCACCCCCCACCTCTACTTAGATGTTCCTCATGGGGTTTTTAATTTTATTTATTTATTTTTTTAACCGGGAAAATGAAAAGGCACATACCAGAGAAGCACATGGGCCATTTAGGCAAAGATGGATCACTCCTCATGAACTTTTTGACCTATATTTCCTAAAACAGTCATCTCTCTATTTGTCTGCTCTTATTAATCTTGACAACTTAATTTATTTGCCTTTATGAATTTTGGTCTCTAATTATAATAAGAAAATAGCAATACTACTAATAAAGCATGGTCCTTGTAGCATAAGAAATATAAATCAACTAGCTATTTTGTTGAAATTTACATGTATTTTTGAAGTCTAGAGGTGACAAAAATATTTAGACACATAGGTTGATAGTATCAAGATTTTTTAATTCTTATGGGTCCATTTATTTTATTTTTTAATTTATAATTTTTATTAGTGATTTAATAGTGATTCATGAAATTATAAGATACTAGAACTATAATTCTACACCATTTCTACCAAATCCCCAAGGGCAACCAGCATAGTTCCCCTAAGTTCTTAGGAATGGGTTAAATATTTTGTTAAAGTTCATGTGTTTCAATTCTCTGTATTCCACATATGAGTGAAATTATCTGTTAGTTGTCCTTCGCTACCTTACTTAATCCACTAAGCATAATCACTCCCAGTTCCATCAGTTTTGCCCAAAATGACACAATATAGTCTTTTATTTGCTGAATAGTACTTCATGTAGTATATATCCCATCATTTCTTCTTTTTATTTTTGTATTTATAAAACTCAATGAGTGATTTTTAATTTTATTTTTTATTCCATTCTTAAAGGCTCCCCCCTTTACTCTATCACTGCATTATAAGCCTATTTATAATTTAAAAAATTTATTTAACATATATTACTAACTCAGATTGAGACTAGGTTCTGTCACATCATTTTCTCTACCATAATTTTACAGTTTATTTTGCCCAGTTCTTCCTTAAATGGGATGACAAGTTTGAAAGTATCTTATTTTTCATTAATTCCATTTAAATATTAGGAATTTTTAATTCTTTGATCAAATTCCTACTCTCATATATGCATATTTGCTTGCTTTTCACATTTCCTTGGTAAGCACACATAACTCCTAAAATACAGCAATACTTTATTTTTCATAATTTAATGTAATTTAGACTTATCTTTTAAAAAAATTTTATTTATAAAAAGGAAACATTGACAAAACCATACGATAAGAGGGGTACAACTTCACAAAATTTCTACCACCAGACCTCTGTATCCCATTCCCTCCCCTGATAGCTTTCCTATTCTTTAACCCTCTGGGAATATGGACCCAAGGTCACTGTGGGATGCAGAAGGTAGAAGGTCTGGCTTCTATAATTGCTTCCCCGCTGAATATGGGTGTTGACAGGTCAGTCCATACTCCCAGCTTGCCTCTCTCTTTCCCTAGTAGGGAAGGGCTCTGGGGAAGTAGAGCTCCAGGACACATTGGTGGGGTTGTCTGTCCAGGGAAGTCTGGTTGGCATCATGCTAGCATCTGGAACCTGGTGATTGACATGAGAGTTAACATACAAAGCCAAACAAATTGTTGACCAATCATGGACCTAAGGGCTGGAATAGTGCAGATGAAGAGTTGGGGGGACCTCCATTTTGTAGATAGCTATATGATAGGCATAATTTAGTTAAATTCCAAAAAGGCCTGTGGCTATACTAGTTTTTTTTTTTTTTCCTTTTTTTCTTTGCCCCTGAGCCTGAGATCTGATATGCCAGTGGATCCAAGTTATTGTCTGGGGAGATGATGTCATGGCTGGAAAAATGACCAGAGAACTGGATCAGGGAAAAGAGTAGCTTCCTAATATGGGAAAGCAGTATAAATATTGTTGCCTGTAAACCTCATCGATTTGATGTGTTTTGGGGCCCACAATTAGCTGCGTGACCTCTGCATCCCTCTAGATCTGAGCTCACACTCTGTGGTCATGAGTAGGAACATTCCATGCTGCCCCAAGATCGACCCATCTTCCTCAGGTGTAGCATAGAGTATGTTGTCCATCCTCCTTTTGGAGGATGGAACATTCTCTACCATTGTTGATCCAAGCTGAGGGCAAGGTCCTATGGGGGTCCACAAAGGGGTCTTTTTTGTTGTTCCTGATAGAAATGACCTTAACAATGGAGAGAGGGATTTATTCGAGGCCTAGGCCCATCACAGACTTATCTTTTTAAGGACAAGATCTAGCAGAGAGCAGTGACCCAGATGATAATAGTCCCACCCCAGGGTAATTTATATAACTTGCAGTGCATAGTTTTATTTATTTATTTATTTATTTATTTATTTATTTATTTATTATCTATATTCATTTATTGGATAGAGACAGTCAGAAATTGAGAGGAAGGGAGAGACAGAGAGGGAAAAAGACAGAACGACACCTGCAACCCTGCTTTACCACTCTCAAAGCTATCCCCCTGTATGTGGGGAGCAGGGGCTCGAACCTGGGTCCTCATGCATTGAAACATGTGCGCTCAACCAGGTGCACCACCACCCAGCCCCAACAGTGCATAGTTTTATCTCAAGAAAAACTTGATTTAGCAACACTACAGATAGTTCCTGATTGGCTCTACTGAAAGACTTTTTTGAGTTTGCATTGCTTTGAAAGTCACGTGCATTCAGCTAAAACACACTTTGAATTTTGATCTTTTCCTGGGTAAGCAATATTTTGTATACACTTCTCTTGTGATTCTGACAGAGACAGTGAACAGAACTTGCAGTCACTCACATCTCAAGAGAAAAAACAATTCTCTAGAAACTGTTTTTCACTTTCAGTACAGAATTCAATAACAAGTGTTGGCAGCTGTTATAAAACAGATATTGTGGACTGGCAAGATAGCTCACCTGGTTGTTTGCTTGCCTTCCCATGTGCTTGGTCCCTGTTTCAGCCTCCAGTTCACACGAATACTGCAGCACCAGGTTAAGTTTTAGTGCTGTGGAGTCTCTCCCTCTCTCTCTCTCTTGCTCTTGCTCTCTCTCCCTTCCTCCCTCTTCTCTCTACTATATGAAAGTTAAATCATGTCTGTGGAAGGCATGTAAGGCATGTCTGTGTACAGCACTTGAGCTTACACACGTGTACACACACACACACACACAACTTTTTTGTTAGTTGATTTTGTCCAACTTCTCATTTAAGTTGTGTGAGGTTGTTTTTTTTTTATTTTCTGTTTATTAGGAAAATCATGGTTTATAACACAGTTGTACACAGGTAAAATTTCTCATCCAGTGGGTAGGTGTCTGCATACATCACCTCCATCATTGTGCATTGAGTTCCTAGTTCCATCTTAGTCCCCTGGCCTTGCTCCCCCACATGCTTGTCCTTGCTGAAACAGACCAGATCTAATCCACATTTCACCTAGTATTTTGCCTTGCTCATTTTATTCCTAAGGTTCTACCTCTAAGTGAGATCCAGATGATTATTCTCAATTATTCTCCTCCTCCTGACTTAGTTCATTTAACATGACTCCTTTAAGTTCCAGACAGGATGAGGCAGAGGAGATGCTTATGCCATTTTTTTTTTAAAAGATTTTATTTATTAGTGAGAAAGAGAGGAGAAGGAGAGAGAAATAACCTGACATCAGTTTACTACATTGCTGCCTCAGGACCTTATGCTTGAAAGTTAAATGCATTGTCCATTACTCCATCTTTCAAAGCACTTGATGCCAATTTTTAGTAGCCCAGTACTAGTATTTTGTGTACATATACACCACAGCTGTCTTTTTTTATATAAAGTTTTTTAAAATCTTTTTTATTTTTTAATTTATTTTCCTCTTTTGTTGCCCTTGTTGTTTATCATTGTTGTTATTATTATTGTTGTTATTGCTGTTGGATAGATCAGAGAGAAATGGAGAGAGGAAGGGAAGACAGAGAGGAGTAGAGAAAGACAGATACCTGCAGACCTGCTCCACCACTTGTGAAGCGACCCCCCCCCCCCCCGCCTGCAGCTGGGGAACCGGGGTCTCAAACTGGGTTCCTTACAGCGGTCCTTGAGCTTTGTGCCATGTGTGCTTAACCTACTGTGCTACCGCCTGGTCCGGCACCACAGCTTTCTTAACCATTAATTTATCATTTGGCATGTGGTTTGCTTTCAGGTTTTGGCTATTAATAATGGTGTTGCTATGGAGAAAGTGTACACAAATCTCTTTGGGTAGGTGATTTTTATTTTCTTTGGAAAAATTTCTAGGAGAGGAATTGCCTGCTTGTAGGGTAAGTTCAATTCTAATGTATAGAAGTATCTCCAGTTTGTCTTCCACAGAGTTGAATCAGTATACATTCCTACCTGTCTGAGAATCTTTAAGGTGGGCCAGCTTTCTGTGTTTGGTAGGTTAGAGACAATAGTTACATTTTGACTTAGGTTATTTTAAAGTTGTAATGGACGAGCTGAGAACGATGGCATCCAGCAGATATGTTATTAGACAGCTTCATAACCAGATAGGAATTTCAATGTTTGTAGGAACACGCTTGAGTGTGAAATGATCTGACCTGGAGCATCAAAAAAAAAATAAGGGAAGAGGACCCCCCTCAAAAAAAAATCAGTACCTTTTTAAAGAAGGAAGAGGAGGAGGAGCAGAAACAGATTAAAAGGGACACAGAGAGGGGGCCAGCAGGTTAAGTGCACATGGTGCTAAGCTCAAGGACTGACTTAAGGATCCTGTTTTGAGCTCCCAGCTTGCCACCTGTGTGTGTGGGGGTAACTTCATAGGCAGTGAAGCTGGTCTGCAAGTGTCTAATTTTCTCTTCCCCTCTTTCTTCTCCTCCTCTCTTGACTTCTCTTTGTCCTATCCAACAGTAGCAATGGTAACAACAAGGACAATAAAATGGAAAAAATGTCCTCCAGGAAGAGTGGATTCATAGTGTAGTCGCCAGTAATAACCTTGAAAGCAAAAAAAAAAAAAAAGGCACAGAGGACCACAACCCCACTGCTTGAATTCCGCCTTCCCCGTAGTGCAAAGTGGAACAACCTCATGCAAAAATTAGTAAAATCATGGTCCCCTTGGAATATACCTAAAATAGATGTACTAGCTTTTTCCAAAATGGAGACCTTCAAATCTCATGTGCTATGTTCTTACCTTTAGGTTCCTGATTATTAAACAATTTGTTCTGCTTTGTATCTTAACACTTTTTCAGCCACCAAGTTGCAGATGCTACCATAATGCCAACCTGACTTCACTGGACAGATGACCACACACACCAATGTATCTTGGAACTCCACCTCTCCACTGGGAATCTTGAAACCAGGACTTTCCCAACAATAGGAAGTAAAGGAACAGTCAAGAAGCATTCTACAGTTTTCAGCTGCCCCTCAGTGGACACACCTGTGTCTCTCTGTCTATCATTCCCTAATAAACTTTCTTTTTCTTACTTGAACCTGACGTCTTCGGTCCTATTGTTTCTACATGACTACTAGCAAGAAATTCCTAGTAAAATAGGGAACTTACCCTAGTAGGTAATCATTCTCCTGTTACAACATGACCCTGAACAAAAGGAAGTGATACTGTGCCCAGAGGCAGTCAAGGAGGGAAGAGGGTCAACCATCATCTGGATAAACTGAAAAAAAAAAAATCAGTGACATCCTATTACCAGAATGCTACAGTTGGATTTTGCAGAAAGCCTAGCCTGAAGTGAGAGAAAAGAACTGATACCAGCAGGCAATCTACCAAGATTCTTTTAGGGAATAGAACAAAGGCTACAAAAGTTATCTGAAGCCAAAAAATAGCCAGAATTGTCAAAATAATCCTGAGGAAAAAAAAAAGACCAACATGGAGGTATCACTCTTCCGGACTTCAAGTTATACTAACAGGACTTTTATAATCAAAACTGTCTGGTAGTGAAGCAAAACTAGACTTACAGACAAATAGAATAGAATTGAGAGTTCAAAAATCAGCCCTCATATTCACAGACAACTAATTTTTGAAAGGTAGATCCAAGGCATTAAGTAGAGAAAGGAGTGTCTTTTCAACAAATGGTGTCAGGAAAATTAGGTTGAAATGTGCAGAAGAATCAAACAGGACCACGACATATCATCATGCACAAAAGTCAACTACAAATGAATCAAAGACTTGGGCATTGACCAGAAACTATCACATACTTAGAAGAAAACATTGATAGAATAATCTGTGATGTTTGCTTCAGAAAGTTCTTTGAAGAGTCAGGATCAACAGGAAGGAAATCCCAAACAAAAATAGACCAATGAGACTGCATCAAATTGAAAAGCTTCTGCATAACAAAGGGAACTATCAACAAAACAGTAAGTTCTTTTCAAATGTAAGTAATTTTCCTTGTTAGGCAACATCTATACCTTTATCATTTCTGCAACTATATTAATTATTTCAATGTATTTTTAGGATAAACTTAGATAATGTTTTTCAATGGCAACATATCCTAAATATTTCCTTCAGGTAGCTTAGACTTTCAGTTCTATGGCAAACATGTTCCATGTCCTTTCTCTTTTAACTGGAGAATATATCAGTGCCAACCTTCGATTTTTTTCGAGCTGCTAAGACATCAAATTGTAGTTACCTAAGTATTTTGATGTAGTTACAGTCTTTTTTCATTTATTCGTGTCTATAAAGGCATTATTTCAGTGGTTAATTGCTGTGCTAACATCGAGGGCGGGAGAGAGATGACCAGGAACTCATCATTGAGCGGGAACGCAATATGGCCTCATTTATTAATCAGATACATTGCCTTTTATGTATCTCTTCACTAGAAGTGACAAGGGGAAAGGAAATGACTAGGAGAGGGGGTGGAACATAGAAACAGAACATAGAAAGCTTCCATCTAACCAGTGGGGATTAAACCAATACCCTGCAGGCAGGCCGGGTCTCAGGCAAAACAGTGATTATGTAAATAGACCACAACATCAAGCAATACAGCAAACCTGATGTAATGAACAACAGTTAATGAAATAAGTAGGAAGTCAGGAAATAGTTGATGAAGTAGAGAGCACAGTTTATAATGCATGAGTACCATGGTTTGAATCAAGGGATCACTTGATAACATCATCCACAAGGGGACTTTAGGAGTGGTAGAGTTCTCTCTCTCTCTCCCTCTCTCTCTCTCCTCTTTCTCTCTCTCTCTCTCTCTCTGTGATGTGAAAGAAAGAAGGAAATGAGTAAATATACTGGAAAGTACTACCTAGTAACATAGATTCAGTATTATCTTGAGGATATTTCTATATGTTTGAGATTCTATTGTTCTGAAGAAGGGAAAGATAATTTAGCTAATTTATGACATATTAATGATGACCAATTAAGATACAACTATAACTAGAACTAGTAATACTTAGTAGTGTTGAGCAATTTTGACTTGCTCTTTCTTTTACTCATATTATAAAAAAGAAATATTTGTGTTGAGAGACAGTGAAACATTAAGTAGGGAATATTATGTGGCTTCTTTTTATTTGCTCTCCATGAGTGTTACTCAGATCCCTCTAAATGTCTGTCTTCATAATGGATTTTGGCACTGTTATTCTTGGGTGACCTAATAAAGAATGCAATGTAAGAAAGAAGTGTAGGGGCTTTGTGCCCTGTGGACACATATCTGCAATCAATCATGAAATTTACAGCAGATACTAAAAAAAAAGAAGTGGTTTCACAAAGAAAAGATCTAGAATGGCATAATGTCATCGTAGGAAAAAATTCTAAATGCAATTTAAATGCAACACACGCCAAAAGTGCAACTGTTATTTCATAAATCATGTACACTGAAATATTATGTTAAAGGGCTGTAAAATTTAAGGTATTGAAACATATAATTTAAAGAATCCAGCAGATAGCTTTTGGAAATTATCAGGCAACATAGTAAGGTGTAAGACTACAAAATTAACATTAAAAATTCAGTGGCGTTCCCTTACGTAAACACTAAATTGGAAGAAATATAAATCCAGAAATCAATTCTTTTTACTGTAGCAACAAAAACAATAAAATATCTAGGAATAAACCTAACAAAACATGTGAAAGTCTTACATATTGAAAATTATGAGTCACTACTCAAGGAAATAGAAAAAGACACAAAGATGGAAAGATATTCCATGTTTATGGGTTGGAAGGAGTAAAATCATTAAAATGAATATACTACCCAGAGCCATATACAAATTTAATGCAATCCCCATCAATATCTCAATCACATTTTTTTTAGAAGACTAGAACAAATGCTACTGATGTTTATCTGGAACCAGAAAAGACCTAGAATTGCCAAAACAATCTTAAGAAGAAAGAACAGAACTGGAGGCATCACACTCCCAGATCTTAAATTGTATTATAGGGCCATTGTCATTAAAACTGCTTGGTACTGGAACATGAATAGACACACTGACCAGTGGAATAGAATTGAGAGCCCAGAAGTAAGCCCCCATACCTATGGACACCTAATCGTTGGCAAAGGTGTCCAGACTATTAAATTGGTAAAGCAGAGTTTCTTCAACAAATGGTGTTGGAAAAAATGGGTTGAAACATGCAGAAGAATGAAACTGAACCACTTTATTTCATCAAACCCAAAAGTAAATTCCAAGCGTATCAAGGACTTAGAGGAAAATATTGGCAGAATCTTTTCTGTATAAATTTTAAAGATAGCCTCAATGACATGAATCCAATTACAAAGAAGACTAAGGCAAGCTTAAACCTATGGGACTACATCAAATTAAAAAGTTTCTGCACAGAAAAACAACCACTACCCAAACCAAGAGACCCCCTCACATAATGGGAGAAGATCTTCACATGCCATACATCAGACAAGAGGCTAATAACCAAAATATATAAAGAGCTTGCCAAATTCAACAACAAGAAATTAAATGACCCCATCCAAAAATGGGGAGAGAACATGGACAGAATATTCACCACAATAGAGATCTAGAAGGCTGAGAAACACATGAAAAAAATTTCATTGCCTGGTTGTGTGCACATGTTGCAATGCACAAAGACCCAGGTTCAAGCCTCCAGTCTCCACCTGCAGGGAGAAAGCTTTTTGTGAATGGTAAAGTAGTACTTCAGGTTTCTCTCTGTCTCTCTCCCTCTCTATCTCTCCCTACCCTCTTAATTTCCGGTTGTCTCTAACCAATAAATAAAGGTATTAATTAAAAAAAAAATTGGTGAGACCTTGATGAGGAATGTATTAACTTTGTATATGACTTGGTAGAATATTCATTTTGATTATATTAATTCTTTCAGTTCACAAACATGGAATCATTTTCCATTTCTTTGTATCTCTTTTATTTCCTTGGATAGTGACTTACAGTTTTCAGTATACAAGTCTTTAACTTCCCTTGTTAGGTTTATTTCTATTTTATTGTTTTTGGTGCTAGAGTGAATGGCAATGACTTCTGGATTTCTTCTTCTTCTGACTCAGTGTTTACAAAGGAATGCTACTAGATTTTATATGTTAATTTTGTAGTACAACACCTCAGTATATTGTCTCATAATTTCCAAGAGCTTTCTTCTGGATTCTTTAGGTATTTTTTTTCTTCAAAAACTTTTTATTATCTCTATATATTGGATAGAGACAGAAATTGAGAGGGTAGGTGGAGATAGAGAGGGAGAGAGAAAGAGAGAGACCTGCAGCCCTGCTTCACCACTTTCAAAGCTACCCCCCTGCAGGTGGGGGACCAGGGGCTTGAACTTGGGTCCTTGCACATTGTAACATGTACACTCAACCAGGTGCACCACCACCTGGCCCCTTAAAATTGATTTTTTAAATTGAGGAAATGTTTTATAAGACAATTATTCTCTCAAAGACACAACTTTACATCTCACAAAAATACATACCAGTTCACCTTATCCACCACCAAAATGTTCTTTTCATTCAGTGCAGGAGATTGAACCCACTTGCCCTCCCCAACTCCTTTCACCTCTTCCATTAGTGATCCCAGATCGGTGATTTGGTGGGTTCCTGAAGTTGTTGCAGTCCCAGGTGTTCTCCTTTGGTATTCCTAGTTGACCGAGGAGAGGAGAGGAGAGGAGAGGAAACACAGCTGCTGTTGCTCTGTAGCCCCTTAGGTATTTTTTTTAATGTATACTATCATATCATCTGCAAATAGTGACAGTTTGACTTCTCTTCCAATATGTATCCTTTTAATGCGTTTCTTTTGCCTGATTCCTATGGCAAGAACTTTCAATATTATGTTGATTAGTAAAGGTGATAGTGGGATGCCCTGTCTAGTATATGATCTAAGTGGAAATGCCTTCAGTTTTTCACCATTGAGTATTGATGTTGCCTGTAGGTTTGCTGCTTATGGACTCTACTAGTTTAAGGAATCTAATCTATTGCCATTTTTGTAGTGTTTTGATCACAAAAGGATGTTGGATTTTGATAGGCTTTCTCTTTATCTGTTGAGATGATCATTTTTTTCATTTTTCTTTTATTTATGTGGTGAATCACATTGATTGATTAACATATACTGAATCATCCTTGCGTCCCTGTGATAAATCCCACTTGGTCAGTCATGATGTCCAATCATTTTATCCAACTGGCTAGGATTTAATCTAGTATTTTAGTATCTATGTTCATCAGAAATGTTGGTCTGTAGTTTTCTTTTTTTGTTGTATCCATGTCTGCTTGATATCATGATGATCTTGGCTTCATAGAAGGTGGAAAGGAATACTTATGTGTCTTCAGTCTTTTGGAGGAGCTTACGAAGTATAGGTATTAACTCTTTTTTGAATGTTTTATAGAATTAATTTATAAAGTCTTCTGATCCTGGACCTATATTGTTTGGAAGGTTATTCTTAACTATTATAATTTCTTTGACTGTGATTGGCCTGCTTATGTTTTCTAGTTCCCATTCATCAATTTTGGAAGGTTATATGTTTCTAGGAGCTCTTCTAATTCTTCTAGGTTCTCTAGTTTGGTGGAATATTATCTAATTTTTCATAGAAGACTTGCATAATACTTTTGAACTTCTATGGTGTCTGTTCTTTCATTAACAATTCTATTTATTTAAGTCTTCTTCCTTTTTTTAGTGAGTTTGGCCAGCAGTTTGTTAATTTTGTTTACTCTTTCAAAGAACCAATATTTAGCTTCATTGATCTTTTATATGGTTCTCTTATTTTCACTGTTATTTATTTCTGCCCTAATTTTAGTTATTTCAATCCTGGTTACTTTAAGGCTCTTATGTTCTTCTACATATTTAAGGTGTTCAGTTAGGCTTTTCAACTGATTTTTTTTCTTGTTTCCTAATGTGTACCTATATGGCTATGAATTTCCCTCTTAGTACTGCTTTAGATGTGTCCTAAATATTTGACAGCTCATATTTTCATTTTCATTTGATGTTAAAAAAATTTAATTTTTAAAAAATTTTCTCTTGACCCACTAGTTGTTGATTTTTGGGCCTTTTACTAATTTTCTGTTTGTTGTTAAGTGTTAGCTTAATTCCACTGTGCTCTGAGAAGATGCTTGGGATGACTTCAATTCTCTTGAATTTGTTTACATTCATTTGTGGCCTAACAAATGAATTTGTGGCCTAACATGTGGTCTATCCTTGAGAATGTCTCATTGAAAAGGATGTGTATTTCAGTTTTTTGGGGTGAAGGACACTGAACATACCCAGTAGTTCTAGTCTATGTATCTCTTCATTTGATTCTCTTGTCTAGATGATATGTCTAGAGAATGGGGTGTTGAAGTCTCCTACTATTACTATATTTATTTTTTAAATTATTATTTATTTACTATTGGATAAAGACAGAGAGAAATTAAGGGGATGGGGAGATAGAGAGGGAGATAGGCAGAGATACACCTGCAGCCCTGCTTCACCACTTGTGAAGCTTTCCTGCTGCAGGTAGGGACCATGGACTTGAACCTGGGTCCTTTTGCACTGTAGTGTGTGCACTTAACCAGCTGTGCCACCACCTGACCCCCTATTACTATATTTCTATTGATGTTTTTTGTATCTCTTTCAGCAAATGTTTGATGTATTTAGATAGTCCTTCATTGGGTGTATAAATGTTAATAATTTTTAAGTCCTCTTATTTGACTGATCCTTTAAGCAGTATGTAATGTCCATTCCTATCTTTTATTACTTTATTTATTCAGATATATTCTGTTAGGTATGAGAAAAGCTATTCCTGCTCTTTTTTGTGTGTGGTTTATTAGCTTGGATGATAGTTTTCCATCTTTTCACTTTGTGTTTGTCCAGTTGAATTAGGTGGGATTCTTACAGACAATATATAGTTGGGTTGTTTTTTCTGATCTGTCTTCCTACTCTGTTCCTTTTAAAGTGTGAATGTAGGCCAATAAAAATTATTTTTGTTATGAATTTGACATTTTAATACCATTATTCTAAATATTTTTGAGTGTTCTGCTGTATGTCATGGTCTTGGTGATGGTGTTAGTATTTATAGGAGACCTTTTAGAATTTCTTGCAGAACAGGTTTGGTGAAAGTAGATTCCTTCAACTGTTGTTTGCCTCAGAAGGTTTTTTGATGCCTCCATCTAGTCAGAATGACAGTCTAGCTAGATACACTATTCTTGGCTGAAAGCCTTCTTCATTGAGTGCTTGATAAATATTTTGCCATTTTCTTTTCTTAGAATTGTGGAGAAATTTGTGAATAATCTTAGGGGTTTTTGTCTGTATATGAGTCTTTTTTTTTCTTTGCGACCTTCTGCATCCTTTGTCTTTACTCTTTACCATTTTAATTGTGGTGTGTTTTGCTGTCTTCAGGTCTGGGTTGATTCAGTTTGAGACTCTCTGGATTTCTTGAATCTTTATGTCCTTTATGTTTTATATAGTAGAGAAGTTCTCTGCTATTATCTCCTGTAGGATATTTTCTTACTCTATTTCTACCTCTGGTAAGCTAATGATGCGTATATTACTTCTTTTGAGGTCATCCATATGTCTCTATTGTTTTTAGTATCTCTTAATCTCTTTTTTGTTCTCTTTCTTAGTCTTCTTTAATTCATTCAATCTTGTCAATTCTTTTTTCTGCTTCTGTTATTCTGTTCTCACTTCCCTTAGCTTAATTTCTCTTCAGCTATCTTGTTACTATGTTCATATACAGTATTAGCTTGTTCAACTGGTTGGACTCTTAACTCAGCTGTTTCAGTTTTCAGCCTTCTAAGACCTTGAGACAGTTTATGTTTTACTTTAGAGTCTCATTTGTTGTTTTCTCATTTGTGATATTTCCCTCAAATGTTTTCCTCATTCTTATGATTAATGCATCAATTAAAGTTTAGATGTTTGTCGTATGCTTTACATTGACTTGTTCTAGCCCTCCCCCTCCAAGAGAATTGGATGAGTCCTGTTAATTTCGCGGGCCTGCTTGGCCCCGCCCCAAGGGACCCTGGGTATGGGTTCCTGAGTCCGAGAGTTCCTGAGTTCCCCAGTGCCAGAGTTCCTGATTTCCTGAGTTCGAGAGTGACAGAGTTCTGGAGTTCCTGAGTTCGAGAGTAAGAGAGTGCTTGTGCCACCGCAGTGAGACAGCAGAGTTCTGTTTGGTGATTAGTTTGTCTTAGTTTATGAATCGTTGTTCCTGAATAAAGAAATACAGCTTCCCTGCCCAGCCGTTGTCTCTGCGTCTCTGTTACCCGCCCGCGAAGCCAACCCGGCCGGCAAGAGCCTCCGAATTTTAACAACAAATGGCGCCCACGTGGACCTGACCTGCGCATCTCTCAGATAAGTAAAGACAATTTGGCTACCTATGCACGATGGCCTTCTCTTCTGCTTGTGAAGAGATCTCCAAAGGCCTCTGCTCTTTCTTCACGAGACTGTTTTGCTGTTTCTGGAACATTTATCTCTGGACCACTCTGTGGTTTCCACTCGCTCGGGCGAACTCAGAACAGCCAGCGAGAATAGCCAGCGGGTGGGAGGCGAGGCGCGGAGCTGCTGTTTCCACCTGGTTAAACAGCCAGCCAGCCGGCTGCGCCCAGACAACCCCGCGCACCGCGCCAGCAACCCCGCAGCCCCGCAGCCCGCAGGAGGCCTACGCCACCATGCAAGAGCCCGATGCCAGCACGCTAGAGCCGATGCCAACATGCTGGAGCCCGATGCCAACATGCTGGAGCCTGAGGCCAACATGCTGTAGCTCGATGCCAACATGCTGGAGCCTGAGGCCAGCCCACAGGAGCCGGCTCTCCACCCCGTGGTGCAGGGCACTGGACGCGTGATCCCTCCACGCTGCTCGGCCACTGCGAACAGGGCAACAGACATGGCAGGGCCATGGGGCAGGGCCGCGGCGTTCTATCATGGCCGCCACCCCTGGGCACCTAGGCTCACGCCTTCTACAAAGATGGCCTGCCTGCCCTCTTTCTATGAATTCTGGAACCATCCCGGGCCTCCCGGACTCCCGGGCTCCCTGCCAAAACTGGGCACACGAGATCTCCAGCCGCCGGTCCGGTCTGAAGACAGACAAGCTGGAGTATGCAGAGATTTGTGCAGAGATCGCAACCTGCAATTCCTAGAAGTGGAGCTGCGCGGGAAGCCACCTCCGGATGGTGAACCCCCCCCCAACAACTAAGACAATATAGATTTAAATTCGTGTTTAAAATGACATGTCTTCGTAACAAAGGTTTCTCTCCTTGTGTATTAATGACCATGTTTATGTGTATGTTTAAAGTTCGGTAAACAGTAGCTTTAAGGCTAAATTCTTACTAGTCAAAGTTAAATAAAAAAGGTTTTCAATATAATTCTCATAAAGATAAAAATTAACTTACATTTAAAGTCTGAGGTAAAAATTAGTTAACAATCAATATATTTCAACTAAGTTGGTCTAAACAAAAGGTTAAATAGACTTGTTGATATGTAAAACACTACCTTCTCTATTAGAAATGGTAGATCGCACAATGGCTATGCTAATTATTCTCATGCCTGAGGTTTCCTCTCCGGCCCACACCTAGGGTGTGTCTCCATCTTGAATGGGTGTAACAAAAGGTTAAAAGACGTTGTTGATATGTAAAAGTCTCAAATTCCTTCTCTATTAAAAATGTTAGATGGTGCAGTAGATATGCTAATAACAAGTTTTGTTTCATAGTAAGTAAGTTGCAGCCAGCTGCCTTTGGGACCCTAGGCCGTTCCCCGCCCCCATGCAAATGCCCGTCGAGGCAAGAAATGTTTTTTTTTTTCAGATATGGCCCCCTCAGGCCTTCCCTTGGCAACATGCTGGTTTTGGTTATATATGTTTCTGTTCACCCCACACCCTTGATACTATAGTCATTTAGTTAAAAAGAAAAGGGGGAATTGTCGTATGCTTTACATTGACTTGTTCTAGCCCTCCCCCTCCAAGAGAATTGGATGAGTCCTGTTAATTTCGCGGGCCTGCTTGGCCCCGCCCCAAGGGACCCCGGGTATGGGTTCCTGAGTCCGAGAGTTCCTGAGTTCCCCAGTGCCAGAGTTCCTGATTTCCTGAGTTCGAGAGTGACAGAGTTCCGGAGTTCCTGAGTTCGAGAGTAAGAGAGTGCTTGTGCCACCGCAATGAGACAGCAGAGTTCTGTTTGGTGATTAGTTTGTCTTAGTTTATGAATCGTTGTTCCTGAATAAAGAAATACAGCTTCCCTGCCCAGCCGTTGTCTCCACGTCTCTGTTACCCGCCGTGAAGCCAACCTGCCCAGCTAGAGCCTCCGAATTTTAACAACAGATGTTTTCTTCATTTTTAGTTGTTTCTAGTTTTTTAGATTTTTTTCTGGTCTTCTGTCTTGGTTCATTGTTCCAGTGGCCTATTTTGACTTGACTATTATATTTGCTATCTTTTGTAACTTGTGTCCTGCATGTTGCTATTAGCGTGGGGTGACCTCTGGTCTATTGTTTCCTGTGCTTCTAAAGCCAGTCACCTTGAATCTAGTCACTTTGTGGTCTTTCTTATGTGTGGGTGGAGCTGTTGGTGTTCTTGTGGTGACATTATTGCCAATGTCTTTGGAAGATGAGAGGAAGGACTCTTGTGTTCCAATTGAAGTGAGGAATTAATGACTGAACCAGGTAAAAAAAAAAAAAGAAAATGAAAAGAAAAAGAAAGAAAAAGAAGGAAAAACCAAAGCAACCAACAAAAAGCCCACAAACTAAACCAAACAAATTGAAAAAAACAAACACAAAATTCCCCCAAACAAAAACAAAAGAAAAACATCCAACTGCAGCCAATAAAAGGAGTATACACAGAAAACCAGGGAAGGATTTAAATATATATATGTTTGATGAGACTTTGCCTGATTGTTTAAGTGGGCAAACTTACTAGCCTGTCTAATTTCTTTGGACAGTTAGATAAGTTCACATGTATTCACAGTGCATTCTGACAAATGGTTCAGTCTTAGAATCTGGCCTGAGGAGTTCAACTCCACAGTGCAGGGTCTCTTTCTCTCTGGTGTTTCTGCTTCCCAAATAAACCACTTCTTGCTTGGGGGATGGGATTCAGAATGCAATGGGATACTCACTGTTTGGCTCTCTTTTGTCCTTTCCAGCATCCTTTTGTCAATTCATAAGTGGGTTTTACTTTCTACTGTGGTTTCTCTGTCTCCTCCTCTATAGTTTCTCACCTACTTCCCTGAAAATCCCTCTTCTATTCAGAGAGGTTAGGTTCTGAAAAGATTTTTTTCTTAACTTCTGTTTATGAGTGGGACCCTCCTATACTCATCTTTCTTTTTCTGGCTTATCCCGTTTAACATAATTCCTTCTAGCTCCATCCAAGATGGGTTGATGAAGGTGGATTCATTATTTTTAATAGCTGAGTAGTATTCCATTGTGTATATATACCACAGCTTACTCAGCCACTCAGAAAAGATTATTGAGCAATGGCAGCCTAGATGTTGTCTCCATGCAGCCATCTTGACTCCACCCACACTGAGACTGGCTATTTTTATTTTTTCTTTCTTTTTAAGACTTTAAAAATTTTCTTAAGTTAAATTAAAATTTTTCATTGTTTTAAACATTTTCGGAGGTATTAATGGTTTACAGTCAATAATGTTGTTTGTACATGTGTAAAATTTCTCAGTTTTCTGCAAAATAGTCTCACCCCCAGCTTATGTCCTTGATCTTCATGCACCAGGATCTAAAATTCCTCCTGTATTTACCCCTATACCCACCCCAGTATTTTACTTTAGTGTAATACACTAAACTCAGTCAAAGTTCTACTCTGTGATTCCCCTTTCTGTTCTTACTTCTCATTTTCTTTACTACTTTTGCCACCACCTGTTTCTGTTTTCAAACATGACCCATCATTATTCACTGTCCACTTGCAGCATGACCTTTTAATTAAAGTTTTACCATTAACCATCTCTATATATTACTAATTAAAATACCCAAACATGACTCTGATGGATCCAACTCACTCAGCCTGCTCAGTTATTAAATTAGTCACTAGTCCTAAAAGGCGATGATTTTTCCACATATGTTGTCATATATTGAAATTTTGGATCAAGTGCTTTTTTTTTTTTTTTGCCTCTGCTTATTGCTGGAGCTCAGTGCCTGCACTATGAATCCACTGCTCAGGGAGGCTATTTTATCCATTTTGTTGCCCTTGGTATTTATCATTGTTGTTATTGTTATTATTGCTATTGTCATTGTTGGATAGGACAGAGAGAAATCGAGAGAGGAGGGGAAGACAGAGAGAGAGAGAGAAAGATAGACACCTGCAGACCTACTTCACTGCTTGAGAAGCAACCTCCATTGCAGGTAGGGGGCAGGGGGCTCTAACTCCACTTCCTGTCATGTACGCTTAACCAGCACTACTGTTCTGCCCCCAAGTGTTCTTTATGTAGCAATTAGTCAAGGCTCGAAAGCAAATCAAGCAAGCAAACTTCCTGTACTAATAATTTTAATACTTAAGTAGTATATTCGTATTAGTGAATGTTAAATAAATATTTCTTAAATTAACACCAAATATTTGTGTCTAGAAAATATTCTGCTGATATTATGGGAGATGTTATTTATATTTAAACTAAAGTCATAATATTAAAAAATGCTGTCTATTTAGCTGAATTGTCAAGTTCTTCATTTCTGGTAAAATAGATCATTACACCTTGTAGGAATTACAAATAAGTTAAAATATCTTAGTGGAGTCCACTCATTAAATTTTCTTCTATTTTTGTTTCATGAATATTAATTCACAGACACAGCATAACAGTGGGAACATATTTACTTTTGGGTTACATTTGCTATCTTTGAAAATTAACACGCTTGCATCTATCTTCAATAGCTGTGAAAAAAACTGAATAAATTTATGTCTCTCATGTAATTTTGTCCTAGAGTTGGTCAATTTTTCAATTATAAATAAAATTTAAAGGTATATGAAGCATATTTTGTGACTACAGTTTCCTTGGATGGTTCCCTCTTAATTTAATTGATTGTGTTTAATATTTCTGAAGTTTGCCCTTGATTGTGATTATAAGAGAAAAGCCAGGTTTAACACATGATTCACAGGTTTCATTTGGATGGCAGAGTACAAGGGACATATATTTGTTTTATTTAGTTGAGCATCTCAATTAGCTCTTTCCTAGATGTTTTCTAACTCTGTAAGTTATATATTGGTATTAAGTCATTGGTACTAAGTATTTAATATTTTGAAGACATTCTTCTTCTTCTTCTTCTAGCATTTGCCATTCTTCCGTAGCCAGTCAACAGCATCAGGTTGAGCCTGATGTAAAGTTTTGAGACCTCCTTTGAATCATTAATTAGGTCTAAATGACTAATTTTCAGTTGTAGAGTCATGAATACAAGTATGATTCATGGAAGTAGGCATGACTTCAGTTCCAGGACATGGTAACGCTTTATTTGTGTGCATTTAAGGAAGACAGGGGTAGAAGTTCATTTGCTGCACCTGTTACAAAAAGTTGTGAAGACAAGTGATAGTCTGGAATGGCCCATACATCATGTCCATTGGCACTTCAAGAATGACTGCATGTGCCAGCTGCATGGTGACCAGTTTTCTCCTTCAGTCCTACCATGACTCATTAGAAGTGTGTACACAGCATGAAAATACTGATGGCAGGGATCCTAATCATTCACTGGAATCAATTAAAGGCATGTGTTAAAATATTGAGAACAAAACACACATTTTTCAGTCTGTGTTAGAAGTGGTAGGCTTGCATTTTCCAATTTAACAATACTTACAAATGTATACACTATTCTCACTAGTTATGCTTTTGAAAGATGATCTTATTTGAATTGTTAAGAACCACATTTATTTTTGTATTGGTTGACAATACTATATAAATTCCAGGAACATCACAGCTTGATAAATGTATATGCCATATTATATCCACTACTGGAATCCTAGTACTGCTCATCACTATCAAGTTGACTCTCTGTACCCATTGCTTCCACTTCACATCTTCACATCTGTTTCTCTTCTGTTAACCACAATGCTGTGTTTCCCCCCCCCTCAATTTCAGTGCTTAAGGTTTTACACAATTCCTTGGTGCTTAGTATTTTGTAATTTCATTTGCTTTTCCCAATGAGGAAGAAAATTAAAATCAACACAGAAATAATGGCTTAGTCAAACTGTTCTATGTGGCATCCTTTCTCAGCTGAGGTTAATAAGTTTAATGTACACTTAGGGAAGTCTAGAAATTGAAGATCATTCCCAGGACAAAATTTCAATAGACATTGGCCTTACTTTCTTTAATTTTTCCTCACAGCATACATTTTTATTTAAAATCTAAATTATATTATCTTTTATTTTGATTTTTCATTGTTACATATAACATTATATTAGTTTTAGGTGTAACACATAGTGAAAGAATAATCACTGCCCACAAAAACACAGTTATATATTTTTTATGATGAGAACTTTGTTTTAAAAAATCTTTATTTATAAAAAGGAAACATTGACAAAACCATAGGATAAGAGGGGTACAACTTCGCACAGTTCCCACCACCAGACCTCCATATCCCAGCCCCTCCCATGATAGCTTTCCTATTATTTAACCCTATGGTTAAATAATAGGAGTATGGACCCAAGATCATTGTGGGATGCAGAAGGTGGAAGGTCTGGCTTCTGTAATTGCTTCCTTGCTGAACATGGGCATTGACAGGTCGATTCATACTCCCAGCCTGCCTCTCTCTTTCCCTAGTGGGGAAGGGCTCTGGGGAAGCAGAGCTCCAAGGCACATTGGTGGGGTTGTCTGTCCAGGGAAGTCTGCTAGCATCTGGGAACCTGGTGGCTGAAAAGAGAGTTAACATACAAAGCCAAACAAATTGTTGACCAGTCATGGACCTAAAGGCTGGAATAGTGCAGATGAAGAGTTGGGGGGTCCTCCATTTTGCAGATAGCTAGTAGGCATATTTTAATTATATTTCAAAAGGCCTGTAGCTATACTAGTGGTTTTTTTTTTTCCCCTGAGCCTGAAATCTGTTATGCAGGTGGATCCAAGTTATTGTCTGGGGAGATGATGTCATGGCTAGGAAAAGGACCAAAGGACCAGAAAGCTGGATTACGGAAGAGAGTAGCTCCCTAATATGGGAAAGGGGTATATGTATTGTTGACTATAAACCCCATCTATTTGATGTGATCTGGAGCCCATAATTAGCTTAGGAGCCTGTGTGACCTCTGCATCCCTCTAGATCTGAGCTCACATTCTGTGGTCATGAGTTATGATGAGAACTTTAAAATTTACTCTCTTAGCAATTTTCAAATATCCAATACAGGGATCAGGAGGTAGCTCACATGGTAGAGCACACACCCTACCAAGAATAAAAGCTGCTTGATTTTCATGGATACAAATAATAAAGAACGGTTAAAACAAAAAAGAGGATGAGGTCACAGAGATTGTCTTGATGATGAACACCCATCACTTAAGTGTTTGAGACCAAGAGCAAGATTTGGGTTAAGGGGGAGCAATTGTAGAAAAAGTATATTTTAAAGAATGTAATGAGAAATTTATTTTAGTGTTATTTTTTTTCAGAAGACATGTGACTTCTGGATTTTGATCCATGATTAAACAATGGCTAGCCAACTACAATCTCCTAAAATAAGTATTTAAAGAAAAATAAACAGAACAAAAACAATTATTATTTGCAGAGAGCATAAAAATATACATAGAAAACCATGAAGACACTGCTATGAAATTCTAGAAACTCTCAATTAATTCAGTAATGTGGCAAGATACAAAATCTATATGCATAAATTTGCTGCATTTCTAAACATAGACAATTATTCAAAAGAAAGAGAAGTTAAAAGTCCTTCCCCATACACATACATACACTCCCCGCCAACACACGCACTTAAATACTGTGCCAGGAAAGATAAAATATCTGGGAATAAATCTTATAAAGGAGGTAAAGGGCATTTTCAATGAAATTATGTTTTTGTTTAAAAAATAGAAAACACAAAATATTGGAAGAATATTTAATGTTCATAGATTAAAAGAAAAAAGAAATATTATTGGAATAGCCATTATACTTAATTTATAGGTTCAATAGATTCATTGCATTCCCTATTAATATTCCAATGACATTCTACCAAGAAATAGAAAAAAAAATTCTAAGATGTGTAAGAAACCACAAAAGACCATAAATAGCCAAAACAGTGCTGAGAGAAAAGAAAAAAAAGAAACATCATATGTAAACTTCAAAATATGCTACAAAATAAGAGTAATTAAAACAGCATAGTACTGAAACAAAACCAGTTAAATCGACTTAATAGAATACAATTCAGAAATAATTCCACACACAGATGAATGTCAACTATACACCATACAACGCCAATCCATATAAAGTATATAAGAAATCTTCTTCAATAAATGGTATTGGGAAGATAAGATAGCCATAAGTTAGAAATGTAACTAGGCCACTAGTAAGTTCCATGAACTAAAATTAAGACTTAACATCGATATACCCATGTCTGGGCCCTAGAATTACATGGGGCATGCTATAGCACTAGAATAAGATTCAGTGCAATAATGTCTACCTTCACAGCTTCTCTCTATTTGTCTCTATCTAGATGAAAAAGTGACATAGAGCAGTGAAATTACTTGTGTTCAAGATCATAGTTCTGAAAACAAGTAAGGAAAGAAAGAAAAAGAAAGAGAAAGAGAATGAGAGAAAAAAGAAAGAGAGAGAGAGATGAGAGAGTACTATTAAATACTATGGTTTCCATAGATTCTGAACTTACATTTCCAACTATTTTCTTCTATTAATGCTCTTAATTTTTCATATGCTTTTAAATTATTGACATTAACATTAGCTTATAATAGTATAAGATAATGCTAAACTAAGTAAGAAGTAAAATACAACCACCAGAAGGTTTCACTCATATGTGGAATATATATCATTAAGAAAAAGAACTTTGAAAATAACAGCACTAGTAGCAATAACCAAAAAGACTCTTTATCAATATCAAAAGACACAGGGAGGGGAACAATATGGAACAGATGGAAAATTCTGTCTGCTATAATGAATTTTGATGGTGGATATGCTGACTTGTTCACCATATTTATGTAGTTGTGAAACTACTTCTTTAAAAAAAACTTATTAGTCATTTAATATTGATTTACAAAATTATAAGATAATAGGTGTACAACTCAGCACTATTTCTACCACCAGAGTTATGAATGAGTCCCTCTATTGTAAGCAACAGCAATTGTCTAAAGATTGATGATATGGGTTAACTATTATTTTTTATAACTATCTGCCTATATTTGTATATATTTGCCCATTTTTTCCTATGATTCCATCTTCTTTTCCTTTCTGAATCACACAGATTCTTTTTTTCTTTTTTTAATTTCTTTATTAGGAAGTTAATGTTTTACATTTGACAGTAAATACAATAGTTTGTACATGCATAACATTCCCCAGTTTTCCATATAACAATACAACCCCCACTAGGTCCTCTGTCATCCTTTTTGGACCTATATTCTCCTCTCCTCCACCCCTCCCCCCCCCCGCCCCAGAGTCCTTTACTTTGGTGCAATACGCCAATTCCAGTTGAGGTTCTACTTATGTTTTCTCTTCTGATCTTGTTTTTCAACTTCTGCCTGAGAGTGAGATCATCCCATATTCATCCTTCTGTTTCTGACTTATTTTACTTAACACTAATTTTTCAAGGTCTATCCAAGATCAGCTTTAAGCAGTGAAGTCACTGTTTTTAATAGCTGAGTAGTATTCCATTGTGACACAGATTCTTGTTACTACATCTAAATGTTCCTATCTTTTTTTCTCTTCTATCTCTGGGTCCTGATGGAGTCGGGATTCCAAGCCTTCTGGTCATCTCCCCCTAACATTTCTTGCCCTCTGGAAGTATGGACCAAAAACTTTTATGGGGTACAGAAGGTGGGAGTTCTGGCTTCTGTAATTGCTTCTCCACTGGACATGGGCATTGGCAGGGCAATCCATACCCTCAGCCTGTTGCTATCTTTCCCTAGTGGGGTAGAGCTCAGAGAGGTGAGGTTTCAGGACACACTGGTGAGGTTGTCTGCCCAGAGAAATCAAGATGGAATTACAACAGCATCTGCCACTTGGTGGCTGAAAGTCAGCAAGATATAAAGCAGGACAACATGATTAATGAGCAGGAACCAAAAAGTAGAAAAAGATGAGAATAGGGATTTTAGAGTGGAAAGATGCTAGGAAGTCTATTTTAGGGGGCCACGACTATTGTAGTTTTTGCTTGAGTTTGATAGCTAACATGGTGTTGGACAAAAATACTCTCTGAGAAGATGTCAAAGTAGAGAAAAAAACTAGAAAGTTGGATTTGGGCAGAGAATAGCTCCCAATCTTGAAAAAAAAATCTATGAATAAAATTAACTGTTGAAACCACTTTTTAAAATCATATACTTGAAAAGCTAGTTAATCATAGGGAATTTATACACTATTTAGTGACTGAAGATGGGTTTTTATTTGCACTTTAAATGACATACAAGTAGAATTTGACTGGGTTTGGAATATTGCACCAAAGTAAAAACAACAACAACAAAAAAACCTCTGGGTGGAGAGTGAGGGTAGATTTTCAGCTTCCCAAAAGGGGAAAGGGGAGGGACACAGACATTTGGTGGCAGGAATGATGTCAATATACACTCCTATTAACTTATAGTCTTATAAGTCACTAATCAATATGAGAGTGGAAAAAAGAAATGACATATATGAATCCAAATTTACAAGTGATAACTTACTGGTATATTTTCTATTTCCACATCACCACAGTTGACTGTGTTGCCAAATTTCCTGCTGTAACACAGTAAGATTCTCCTTTCACCTACTTTCCAATAATATTATCCTCACTTTTCTATATAAGATTCTATTGGTAGCCTTACTCAAAAGTCACCAGGTTTCTGACAATAAATAATATCTTCAAAAGCCTTTAGATTTCCCCTAATGCACGCCACAGAGGTTTTCCAGCTTTTACCCTATTAGAAAGCTTGTCTTACTGTTTAGGATTTTGTTATTCAGCATTCCACATCTAATTACTAATTACATATGTAGTAATCATCTTTTGTTATTCAGCATTCCACATGTAATTACTAATTACATATGTAGTAATCATCTATTACTATGAAATGAACTTCATCTTTGGCAACTTAAAACCATAAACACTGATTTGTGAAGATTCTGTGGATGAAGAAATTGGCAATTTCTTAGCTGATTCATACTGACCCTGTTTCTTAAGAGTTACCTTTATATCAAGTCTTCAGTGTACTGAATTAAAGGCTAGAGAGGATGGATTTGATTCCAAGATAGCTCATTTATTTGGTAGGCAAGAAGGTACTAGTCAGTTGGTAGGTGGTCATGCTTTTCACTACAGAGTCTTCTCTGTAAGACTTCTTGATCTTTTAAAAATGTAACATCTCATTTTTTTTTTTTTTTCAGAAAAAGTCTTCTTCTTCTAGCGTTTGCCCTTCTTCCATAGCCAGTCAACAGCCAGGTTGAAAGCTGTCAGGAGCTGCTTGTTGCTGGCTTTGAAAGTGACTGGGATCCATGTGGATTCAGTCGGCTAGGAAGGATTGTCAGTTTCCTCAATGAATGGGTACTCACGGGATGCACCACGAGAAGGTCGATCCAATGCATCCCTCAGAAAAAGTGATCCAAAGGAACAAAATAGGAGCTACAACATTTTCTATGACTTAGCCTTGGAAATAATCCTCTGACATTTCTACAATATGCTTCTGTTTATGCAGGTCAACCCTATTTCATGTAGTAAGCATGAAACAAAGACACAGACATTTGGAATGAGAATAGCAAGAATTTAGCCTCTAACACATATTCCCACTCCATCAGTCTTTGTCAACTCAAGACTTTTCTCGCCTTTGTCTTTGTATGAAATTGCCAGTGTTCTCTTTATTGAAAATTTAGTTTGTGAATTTTATATCAACTATTTATACTTGTACCAGTGTTGTCACAGTTCATAGAATAAGACTATTTGTTTTTCATTTGTTATATTCTATTGAATATATATTCATATATAATCTTCTTATATTTTAGTACTGTCCTCTTTCTATAATTACACATTGCAAGTTATGCCCAAACTCATCAGATGATGGCTGTTATTGGCAGAATTGCTGTGCACTTCTTATTTTGGCTCAGGATAGAGAATTTAAATTCTCTGAATTACCGGATTGTCTGACATGAAACATTTCCATATTCTTCAGTGAAACACACAATATTTAATTCCAGGACTGAAACACAAAACAAAACAAAACAAAGCAAAACAAACCTCAGTGGATCTAACTCAGGCCCATCACCATAGACATTAGATACAGTATAAACAATATGAAGCTGACCACCTATCTCTCTGCATTAGTACTGACAGGAAACAGGTGGTATGATGAAGCTTCTCATTTAAGGAAATTACTTGAAGGCACTATTTGTAAAGATGTGGGTAGGTTTGGGGAAAGAGTAAGAGGTATGAAGGAAACCAAGGTTGAAAGCAGTTAATAGTGGAAACTAGTACCACTTCTGGATCCAAGGAGCAAGAGAATAGTTGTGAGAGCTTGGCAAGGATATAGTGTTATGTCTTCATATATGTGCCCCTTGTATTAGGAAGGAGTCGATCTGAAGTATTGGGATAGAGAAGGAGCTTGGGGAATAAATGTACATTGTCACTCAATCTTCTTTCCTCCAGTCAGTGTCCTTTGTAGGTTCAAATTAGTCATTATCCTATACTAAGTACACATAGATTCGTGGATTCAGTCCATCCTGCTGAAAGACAGCTTTCTGAACAGTTCGAAAGGGGCAGAAATAGATCTAGAGGAGAAAATAGATAGTACCTAGAATACCAGTTTACAGGAAATAATAGACTTATTTCCTATATCTCAGGTTTCAGTGTATGTCTTCTTTTTCTCAAAAAATTATTGATTGAATATTGGTTTAAATATATAATATTTTAGGTATATAGTTACACACATACACATAGGAATATACATATGCCTGCTATCACCAAAGCTCCTATGCCATGACACCAAACAGAACCCTCTAACTTTCCTCTTTGGTCCCCAACTCCTTTCCCTCTATTAACTATCATAGTTTAACAGAGTCTGAGACTCATTTTGGTTATTATCATTGCTAACTTTGAACATTTTAGTTGTCTATTAACATATTCCACATATGAGTAAAACCACCTGGTGGTAGACCTTCATTTCTTCACTTCTTTAAAATGTGTGCTTTTTAACTAGGAACACAACATCACCTGGAACTTGTTAGAAATACAAATAATGAAGCTCCGTTCCAGACCTATTCAATTGGATCAGTCACTGGGTGTGAACCCAGCTATCTGGGGCTAATAAACCTTCAGGTGATTTTAATTCATGCTTAACTGACAACCACTCTCCTATACTGTGAACTGAAAAAGCTGTCTGAGATTTTTCTGCTCTATCTGCTTTGCTAACAAATCAGTTGAGGGCATGTCACTAAATTCCTAATGGCACCATTTATCAATGCAGATGCCAGGGTTTCCTCTTCAACACTTTTCCTTCTTTGTTTAGCCCAAAGATCATCCCAAAATGACCTTTTTAAGTACACACTTTATCACCTAGGTCTTTCAGGGCTTTATCTTGTGATTTTTCTCTCCTTTTCGAGTCACAAAATCTCTTGAATGTACTTATTTTTCTATAAGTTACAAAGATTTAACATTTCTGTTAAATACCAAACATTAATCTGAGACAGGAAACGAGTTCATCTCAAAGTAACAGTTTAAGAAGAGGTAGAAAGGATGAGGCAGAGCATTCTTATTCCACTGTACAATCTTTTCCTTGAGTAGAAATCCTGAAGTTCTTCAGACTGTTATGAAAGAGAGTTGAAAATCACAATTATAGAGAAATATCTGGTCCTAAAGCACAATATTAAATTATTGGATACGATGCTATACCACAGTTGATGAGACGGTCAGCTGTCACTTGAACATGTCATGGAGATTGGTACAGAGCTGGGTTCATAACTGAAGGGATTGGTTCATAATTAATCAGATATCTTCTCTTTAAAAAGAACATTATTAAATATTAAATTAAATATTAAATAAGTAAATTAAATATTTTGTACATATTTTGTTTAGCGAAGGATGGCTAAAAAGCATACTGATTCCATTTCCTTGACTGAAACATACCATACTAAATAAAAATTAAACCTTTCCTCTGTCATCTTAAATGAAACCCGAATAGCTCCACTTGCTTAAAATTGTCAAATTTAACAATACCTGTGTAAGTTGATAAGTCATTTAAGTGACTAAAAGAAGGCACCCAGACTTTTTTTCCAACTTCATTAGGAAATATCTGATATGTGTTATTGTGTAAATCTGAGTCAAACGGCATCATTAGGAGATTAGGACCTGGAACTTTTGTGACTAGAACCCTTTGATTTGACCCTATCACTGAGAAGGAATAATATTTGGAGAACACCTTTAGAAATTAATTCTAAAGACCAAATTGGCTTTATTAAGCAATCCATGAATTATACAGTGCACCACGAAGCAAATAAAAACTTACTCCAAAAAGCTCTGCAAATTGATAGTTTTTTTATAGGCAGAAAGTGAGCAAGATAAAAGAAGAGGGAATTAATTCAGGATTAAGTAACCTAAAAAGAGTGGGGAAAGGTCACATACTGGTCATCTCACCTTCCTTTTGGAGGTGGAAAAGATGACTTCACTGGGGCTGATGAGAGAGTTTCATATTAACCAGTTAGACCTGTATTCCCAGGGGAAGTGGAAAATTGCAGGGTGCTTGAGGCCCCCATTAGGTATTGAGTATTACTGGGACTCATTTAAGCATTTCCATTTTGGGCCTGTTGCTTTCTTTTTTAAACAGTGTCATACTAATTTTTTTCAGGCTTTGATGGATAAATCTGACTATTATTTGAATATTCTACTGGCATTTGAAAACAGAGATGAAAACATTTGCCATTGGTACCACCTAACAAATTGGAGGAAATGAGAAGATGGTTTGTAGCATGACCCCTTGACAACTGTTGATTCCATTTAACTTGAGCACTACCATGGTGTTATGGAAGCCACAATCTGGCCTTGTAGATAATCTCCCTTTTAGAACATATTCACTTTAACCTTGGTAACAGCCCCTTCATGTGTTTGTAACAGCAACACCGCACTAATAGCATCTTTATTGGGTGATAGAATATGGTGGTGGAAGAAGTTAGGATTTAAGAATCAGAAACTGAGGGGACTGGGTGGTGGCACACTTGGTTGAGTACGCATTATAGTGTGCAAGGACCCAGGTTTGAACCCCCGGTTCCCACCTGCAGGGGGAATACTTCATAAGCAATGAAGCAGGACTGCAGATACCTCTTTCTCTCTCTCCCTCTCTATTACCTTTCCCCTCTTAATTTCTGGCTGTCTATCCAATAAATAAATAAAGATATTAAAAAAAAGAATCAGAAGCTGGGGTCTATGTTTTGATTTTGGATAGGTTACTACATCTTTCTGAGCCTGTTTTCCTATTTATGAATATAGGTTGACTCACGTCTCATAAGGATATTGTGTGAAATGGGAGAAAACACATGAAAGTGCTTTTTTGTAAGCTATAAAATACTAAAAATATAGACATTATTTTATTTGTGACTTTTCCATAATCTCATTTCTCATTATTCATAAACATCTTACTAGTTGTAATGAGAGGGCACTAGCTTTAATAATAAAAATATTTTAATATGTGAACATTTAATTTGTAGTTATGTTAAGTCATATCCAATTTCCTAACTTGACACAATATTTTGGAGAGTTTTACTTCCAAACATAATACAATTTATTATTGAATTTCTTAGTAGGATAATAGCCTTTTTTTCCCCCCCTAGATAGAGCTAGAGGTCGAAAGGGATCACAGACCAAAGCTCCCCCTTCAGTATGGTGAGAGTTGGGTTTGAACCTAGGCAATATACCTAGCAAAGCAGCATACCAAGTGAGCTATTTTGCTATCCTTGGGGTAATAGTCTCATCAGAAAATGGTAGTTGTTTTCACCTTTGAAATATTGTTATATATCTTGCCACCATGTTTGTTTTTCTTTTATTCAATAAAAAATAATTAGGGATCATCTAAGCATCACATACTAAAATAAAATAAAAGATTTATGTTAAAGTGTCAGAGAGATACTACATTTGACCAATAATGCTAAACTAAAATCTGAAATCTACACTATTTTCTAGAATCAACAACATTTCAGGAGAAAAATTCATAACACTTCTAGAATTTTATTATTGTAAATGCTCAGTGCGTGGTTTACTAAAGGAAGTAAAATCAAAATTGGATATTTGGAATATCAAATATGGAACCAAAGAATCTGTGGAATTATTACTGGTAGACTGGCAGGTAAGCTGTTTTATTTCAGTTTTATTTCACGTCATAAGCAACTAATTTCCGTATGTGGATGCTGGATTTATTTTTATTTATTTATTTATTTATTTATTTTGCCTCCAGGGTTATCTCTGGGGCATGGTTATATCTGGGGCTTGGTGCCTGCACTACAAACCCACTGCTCCTGGCAGTCATTTTTTCTATTTTGTTGTTGGATTGGACAGAGAGAAGTCAAGAGAGGAAGGGAAGACAGAGAAGGGGAGAGAAAGATAGACACTTGTGAAGCGACCCCCCTGCTGGTGGGGAGCCGGGGACTCAAACCAGGATCCTTGTGTATGTTCTTGTGCTTTGCACCATGTGTGCTTAGCCTGTTTTGTTTGTTTGTACATTTTTCTTTTGCAGGTTTTGAGAGGAAGTTTCTTAGTGTTTTTCATTAACTTAAATATTACCTAGGGAACAGAATTAGAGGAAATTAAATAACCAACTGGGGAAAGTGTTAGAGAATGTAATGTTACTTACAACCCAAGAGTAAATTTAGAATTACCACACTAGTGAACATAAAAGCAAAAATTTTTTTGTGATTTCTATTTGAAATTCCTATATTCACTTCTTAGACATATTGGTAAATATTTTTCCTACTCAGATTAAAAACATTTTTATTATTTATTTATTACTGGATAAAGACAGAGAAATTGAGAGGAGGGGGGAAGATAGAGAAGGAGAGAGACAGACACTTGTAGCTCTACTTCACCACTTGTGAAACTTTCTCCCTGCAAGTGGGGACCAGGGACTTGAACCTGGGTCATTGTGCACTGTATTGTGTATACACTTAACCAGGTGTCCCATCGCCTGGCCCCCATATTCAGATTTATGAGTAGACATTCACTCATTCAAAACATAAATTTTATTAGTGTATCTTAATCTCAGCCTTTTAAATGTAAGATTGGGAGAAATAGTTCCTGTGGAGGTGGTATGGTGGATGGTGTTGGACCTTGAAGTATGAGGTTCTAAATTTGATCCCCAGAAGCTCATGTGCTGGAGTGATTTTCTTTCTTTCTTTTTTTTTTTTCTCCAGGGTTATTGCTGGGCTGGGTGCCTGCACTATGAATCCACTGCTCCTGGAGGCCATTTTTACCCCCTTTTGTTGCCCTTGTTGTTGTAGCATCGTTGTGGTTATTATTATTATTACTATTGTTGATGTTGTTCGTTGTTGGATAGGACAGAGAGAAATGGAGAGAGGAGGGGAAGTCAGAGAGGGGGAGAGAAAGATAGAAACACTGGTCATTGCGATTTGTGCCATGTGCGCTTAACCTGCTGTGCTACTGTTTAACCCGCTGTGCTACTGCTTAACCCGCTGTTCTACTGCTTAATTCGCTGTGCTACTGCTCAGCCCCCTGTTTTTCTCGTTTTATAATGAGCAGCAAAAGGGAAAAATTCAAGGTTGTAAATTTAGTGCAAAAGTTGAAACTATGATAAAGGAAATTTTCAGGTCATGATTTAATCACTATTTTCCTAGTTGACTTAAGTTACATTTGATAACAAATATTTTTTCTTTACAAATTTTTTTATTATCTTTGTTTATTAGATAGAGACAGACAGAAATTGAGAGATAGAGAGAGACAGAGATATTTGCAGTACTGCTTCACCACTCACGAAGCTTTGCCCCTGCAGGTAGGGACTGGGTGTTAGAACCTGGGTCCTTCCTCGCACACTATATAACATGTGCTCTCAACTAGGTGCACTGCCACCGAGTCCCAATTACAAATATTTTTATTTTGTTCTCTTTGCTTTTTTTATTTGTTCATTTAAGCAATCTTACACTACACTAAAAGTAAGTGTACAATAAGTGTGAGTTTTTAATTAGTTTAGAATTTTTGTACAGCAGAATTTTCTTGCTTGGGACAGTCACATAGTGATTAGGTTTATGGTAATTTCTCAAGTGTTTTTCATATTATGGGTGACATCTCAGAGCATTTGCTAATATAACTATTCAACTTTAATAAGATATGAGATAAGAAGGACAAAAGCAACTTTAAGCTAAATATTGGAGGTCTCATTGCTACATGATGCTCATAATCCACACATATCTTCTACACTTTACTTATGAACTGTTCTTTTCCTATTTAAATCTGTAGTGTTAAAACCTTAATGAAATTTGATGCTTCATCTGTGTTTGGAAGTCTCTATCTGGAGTTGTTGACATGTATTTAAAATGTAAAACTGTTAATATTTTCTTTCCTAGACATTTATTGAAGAAAAAGTGTTCCTAGCACAACTTGAAAGTTCTTTTAAAAATGTGAAGAAAGTTATAAGAAGTTGGGTAATGCTATACGCCATTACTTAAACCTGTACATTTTTTAATTTGTTCTTATTTGAGTAACTGCATTTTAACATTATAAGTTTCAGACCTTACTTTATAAATAGAATGATTAACACTTATACCACTTTTTCCTGTTTCTCATACTTTAATATGCTATGCTGCCACAGAATTCACAGGAACAACTATATTAAAAGGAAGGGCTTATTGGCTTGAAAAACAACTTAAGTTGGGAAGTTGGGTGATAAGTTTCAATGAAGAGATAGAGGGATTCTGGTTTTATATAGAATATAGTTAGTGTTATTGTCTATACATTTAGGAATTTTCTGGGTAAAATCATGTGTATTTTTGAAGGGGAGGAACAGACATGCACAACTGGGGGACATACAATGATTTTATAATATATGTAAGAAAATGGTGGAAGAAGTGTCAACAGGGGCATGATTTGTACTGTGGTAATGAGGAGAAAGGTGACCAAACGTCACTGTGGGCTCCCCTGTGCAGAAAAGTCTGTCTGTTCAGCTCTGTCCAGCCAAGTGTCTACGGTTCTTATCAGTGCAAATGGTATTTGTAAGATTCTCTCTTGATTTAATTAAAGCCATAGAAAATAAATTTATGATTTGGTTCTCAAGGAGAGAGTATCACACCCACTACGCCACATCTCAGCCCAGTTTGCTTTTGCTTTTCTTTTGAGCCCTGGAGTTCACTTTAGTTTTGTTGGGGAAAAAAGGGGGTGCAAAGTTGTAAAAAGTTTTGATTATTGACTCCAGTTGTTTAAAAATTGCTTTTATATGTGTACTCTCTAGAAAATTCTCACAATCTTTTTTTTTTTTTTTTTGCCTCCAGGGTTATCAATGGGGCTTGGTGCCCACACTATAAATCCACTGCCCCTGGAGGCCATTTTTACCATTTTGCCCTTGTTGTTGTTCATCATTGTTGTTGTTATTATTATTGTTGTCATTGTTGTTGGATAGGAGAGAAATGGAGAGAGGAGGGGAAGACAAAGGGGGAGAGAGAAAGAGGGGGAGAGAAAGATAAACATCTGCAGACCTGCTTCACTGCTTATGAAGCTACCACCCCCCTGCAGAGGGGAGAAGGGGGATTAAAGGGGACCTTTTATTTCCCTTATCTCAAGGGAAGAAGAAGAAAAAAAAAGAAAAACACTGGAAGTAGTATATATAGATATAGTTGTGGCTTCAAAAGGAAGAAGACTAGAAGTGGAGGTCATGACAAATAGAAAAGTTGTGTCATTTAAACATATCAATAAGAAATTCATTCCAGGTAGATAGGTCAGTATGAAAGGGAACCCAACTTCATCAACTCTGCCATTTTATCTGAATCACCTACATGTCTGCTTTCATTATCCTAAATACAAGTTTGTAATGTCTGACTACAGCCTCCAAAATTCTTTGTGGAACAAAACCATGGCAAACCAGGCATCATGGGGGAGAGTCACCGTAGTCAAATTTTCTCCTTAACGACAGACAGTTTAATATATATATATATATATATTGTAAAATGATTAGCATGATAGGTTCTTGTGATAGTATCCAATTTTTTGTGTCATCTTTTACTAAATAAAATGTGAAAGCTATAATGAAAATCAGAGAATTAATACTAAAGGTCTCTTTTATTTTGAAGAAGAGGTATCTGAAAGTAGAAGTGAAAAGTTTCTTGAATTCTGCCTCCCCCTGCCTCTTGCAGGGCAAAATCTTTGTGAGGGGTGAAGCAGTGTTGCAGGTGCCTTTCTGTCTCACTCCTTCTCTGTCACCGCCTTCCCCCTTGATTTCTGACTGTCTCTATCCAATAAATAAATAAAGATAATACAAAAAAAGTTCCTTGACTTGGAGACCAAATCTCTATTTCAAATCCACAACATGAAGATGTATTTTGTCACACCTCCCTAGATTTGCAAAGAGGGCATATTTCTTTTTTTTTATATTAAACAATTTTAATTTTATTTTAAGTTCAAGAAGGAACCCTGAAAATGTTGAAAGCAAGGAAAAAAAAACTTTGATTTACATTAAGGAAAATTCACACACCTCACTTTTTTTTCCCACTTGTCTTCTCCTTCTCTGTCACTAATTATTAGGTCCCACTTATAAGTTAGGTCATTTGGCATTTGTCCCATTTTTGGCTCATCTTACTTAACATGATGTCTTCTAGTTCCATCCAAGATGATACAAAAGAGATGATGCCATCATTTTTAAATTATTTATTTATGAAAAGGAAACACTGACCAAACTATAGGGTAAGAGGGGTATAATTCCACACAATTCCCACCACCAGAACTCCGTATCCCATCCCCTTCCCTGATAGCTTTCCTATTCTTTTTAAAATATTTATTTATTTTCCCTTTTGATGCCCTTGTTGTTTTATTGTTGTAGTTATTGTTGTTGTTATTGCTGTTGTTGTTGGATAGGATAGAGAGAAATGGAGAAAGGAGGGGAAGACAGAGGGGGGGAGAGAAAGACAGATATCTGCAGATCTGCTTCACCACCTGTGAAGTGACTCCCCTGCAGGTGGGGAGCCAGGGGCTCGAACCAGGATCTTTATGCCGGTCCTTGCACTTGGCGCCACCTGCACTTAACCCATTGTGCTACTGCCCGACTCCCAGATTTCCTATTCTTTAACCCTCTGGGACTATGGACCCAAGGTCATTGTGGGATGCAGAAGGTGGAAGGTCTGGCTTCTGTAATTGCTTCCCTGCTGAACATGGGCATTGACAGTTCAATCCATACTCCCAGCCTGCCTCTGTCTTTCCCTAGTGGGGCAGGGTTTTAGGGAATTGGAAATCCAGGACACATTGGTGGGGTCATCTGTCCAGGGAAGTCTGGTTGGCATCATGCTAACATCTGGAACCTGGTGGCTGAAAAGAGAGTTAACATATAAAGCCAACAAGTTACTTGACTAATCATAAACTTAAAAGGCTGGAATAGTGCAGATGAGTTTGTGTGTGTGTGTGTGTGGGGGGGTGTCTCCATTCTGTAGATAACTAGTAGGCATATTTTAGTTATATTCTAAAGGAACTGTGGCTCATAATTTTCAACAGCCAAGTAGAATTTCATTGTGTGTATATACCACAGTTTTTTTAGCCATTCATACATTGTTGGATGTCTGGGTTGCTTCTAAGTTTTGACAATTACAAATTGTGCTGCTACAAATATAGATATGGCATAGATCTCTCCCAATATGTGTTTCTGCTTCCTTTGGATATATGCCCAGGAGAGAATTTGGGTAGGTCTATTTCCAGTGTTCTGAGAAATCTCCACTGTCACCAAGGTGTAGTTATCCATTTATTGGTACTCTTACTCTAATCAAATTACAAATTTACAAACTATGTGTTAATTATTGGTGTAGAAAACGATTCTTGTAGAAATCTCAGTCTGCTTTTTATTTAGTGACTAATTCATGAAGATCTCAAAACAAACAAGCAAACAAACAAAGCCAACAAACTCCACATCTAAATCTTAGATAATTTGACAATTCTTTCTAGGCTTTCATACTCTCAGTTCATTAAACCATTAAATTTAGTAATTCCCAGTGGTACAATTTTAAAGGGATGGTGTTTTAGAATTCTTGAAGATTTGGGAAAGATGTGTATCCTGAGATGAGCTAGTACATAAATATTTCTCATTATTCTTAGGTGATAAGGAAAAGTTAGACTTTTGGGCCAAAATCTAGAAGGCACAATTCAATGCTGTAAATCTGTGGTAGGTTTTAAAAAAGTAACATTATGATGATCTTCTTTTACTACAAAGTGTTTTTTTAAAGTACAAAATACTTCAGTAAACTAGTTCTATTCAATTTAGATATCCAGAAAAAAAATTCTGAAGTCTAATCCAAAATTATTCCTAATGTTACTCTCTTGAAGATCAGATTAAATATTGCATAAGAAAAGGTTTTCTTGGAAGATTTTTGGTTCAGGACTTCTTGACTTTAGCATGGGACAAGAACACCACAATACTATAAGTAGTTTGCTCCAACTGAGATGGAAGCACTACCTAGAAGTCTAAAATCAAAATACTTCTATCTGAAGATTTATTTTTCTCTATCTATATGTGAGTATCAGCTTTGAATAACATTTTGTTATCTATTGAGTTTAATTTAATAGTAACAAAAATATAAGATGACTCAGTCTACTTTTTCTTGCATTTTATCAAAATGGCTTTTTTTTTTTCCTGGAAAAAAATAGTTTGTCCTTAAGTAGAATACACATCCCTTAACTGCTTTATTATTACATTTCTTTTTCATGGTTTTGTATGGTATGACTTTTATACCTTAAATAGTACACTATTTAGAAATATGGAAGATATTTTTGAGTATATCATACCTATAGGTATTTGAATTTTAAACATAACATGATCTGATATTACAAAAACAAATTTAGAATAAAACTACTCTCTTAACCATATCCCTGAAATGGTTTGAATTCTAGATGTGGATAAGTTCTAGCTCCTTTAGAGGCTACTTCTTCCCCTTAGATCAGTCACTCAGGGTAATTCAATTGGCTGGTACACTCCTGTCAACAGTTCCTGCACTGATTAACAGGGCTTAGAAGGGAAGATTTATTATTTTTTTTCCATGAAGGATGATTATTGAGTGTTTACTAGTATGTCTGAGTGCAACAACAAAACTATGCATTTAAAATTTGGAGCTTAGAAATTTTAATCTCTACCAATATTTATGTTCCCCTTTCTATACTCTAAGTCAATTTTATCCTAGTTATTGGATGGAACTTTCTTCTAAGTGAAATAGGCATATGTGACTCTGGAAAAAGAAAAGCTATCAAGGTAGTATACTGATTAGTGACTTCTGGAGCTTCAGGAAGTAAAAGAAAGAGTCAACAAAAGGAAATTTTTAGGCTGTAAAACTACTCTGTATAGAACTGCAATGTATTGCAGGTACATCATTTGACAAAGCCCATAAAACTGGACAACACAAAGAATGTAACCTAATGTACAAAACTATCATGAGTCTAATGAAACCTCAACAAGGAAAGAACACTATAACAAGAGAATATATTTTCATTAAAAGTGTATGAAACAGGCATACTGGAGGAGGTGGAGGTAAAAGCTGTTGACCTACATGACTTTGGAAATGAATAGAATCTACAAGACTGCACTTGAGTACTACACTTCAGTTGGAAACACTGTTTCCCTGGGGGTATAGTTAAACACTTCTGACACTGATAGCCACATAGTGAAATTTGAAAAGTAAATGCATGACAGATGCTGAGAATCAGAAGTTTTACTATTGGCACAGGACTTCCACATAAACATATGGAAGAGTCTAGTATCATCTACATGATATTTTCTAGGAACTGTAGACAATCAGTATGAATTCATGTTTAATTTCAGATAGATGCAGGCAGCTACATGTAGAAACATTTAGAAATATTTTACGTGAGCCAGTTAGTGTAAAAGCACGTATTTCTTCACTCTGTCAGCTGGGAAGGCTTACAGGCATTAGACTAGTGATGAGGTGATCATATCTTGGTTTCTGATACCACTATTTAATAGAAGGAACCAGAAATCCTTGGAGAAATGATTAATTCTAGGACTAGGGAAGGGAATAAACAAGGTGAGTTGGGAATATCTTGTAGTGCTCCCTAAGTTAGGAGCAGCTCAAAAACAAAACAAAACAAAACATAGTGATGGAAACACATCAAGGAACTACATGAGCCAAGCAAAAGATGTACCATCACACCAGGAAGAACAAACTGATTAACAAAGTAAGATTTTATGAGCTGTAAACTAAAGTGTGTAGTAAATATTTATGTGTCTATACTTTAAATAAATAAATAATTGAACAAATCAATGAATATGGGAAAATATGCAAGTCTCCTGTACAGGAGAATTTCAAGTAGTTTGTTTTGCAGTGCCAGAACTTCTAGTGTAAGCAATTCCACAGTATACAGCGAAATTTCTTTCTACGTAGATCTTCCTCTGTTGTGGTAGTCCCATGTGGTACCAGATATAGTTGTGTCATGGGTCTACCAGGTAAGTTATCTCTGAATCTCCTCAAATAGTTTCTAGATAGATATTCCACTTTTAAGCAGCTAGTATATTCCTACCCTTTAAATAAGAACTGTACTTAGTGACTGCTTTCAAAAGAGTACATGGTGAAAAAGAGGATGGATGAAAGGGGAAAAAAAAACCCTGTAAACTATACCTTTAGACAGATGATTCACGTCACCATCAACAATAACAGAGCATATTTATTATATTTACCTTGGCATTATTTCATGAAAACAATGCTTAGTATTTGCTATGTTCTTTTACCAAACTCCAGTTTCATCATAAGTATCAAATTCCATTCTATGAGCATCTTGCAGTTACCTTACCAGGTTATCTGAGGTTATCAAAAACGAGGCAAGGCTGAGAAATAGGCAGAAATGCGGTAAATTTATTTTCCTCTATTTTTTTTATCAGTGATTTAATAATGGTTTAGAAATTATCAGATTACAAGGGTATAGACTATATATGCCTTTTTTTCACCCTACTATTTCACTGGATAGGATAGAGAGAAGTTAAGAAGGGAGAAATAGATAAAGAAGGAGAGAAAGATAGATGCCTGCAGACCTTTTCTTCACCTCTCATGAAGCATCCCCGCTGCAGGTAGGAGATCAAACCGGGTCCTTGCACAGGACCTTCTGCATAGTACTATGTGTGCTTAACCAGGTGCACCACTGCCCAGCCCCTAGAAATCTGTTGTTTAAAGGAAGCATTTCAAAAATTAAAAAATATATATATATGTATTTCTCTTCTTAGTACAGTGATTTATAAATTGTATATCTCAATTAGTCAGATAATAAAGGTACTTACTACATTTTTCTATTATTTCTTTCTTGTAATGTGTATGTTAGGAGTTTTAATTCACCTAGAAAGTATTTGCAATTTCTCCTAAACAGAATTTGTTTTGCTAATCATTTGTTGAATAATGCATTTCCTCCCAGACTTTGAAAGCTATCTATTTAATATATGAGACTCTTAATAAAGTATGGAATTGACCAATATTTTCATCTTACCCTATTTTTTGTCTATTCATATGTCACCAGAACTTTAATCACTATGGTTTTATACCATCTTTTGATAGTTGTAAGATGATTTTTGAATTATTACTCATTCTTTATTAGAATTTGTTTATTCTTACTGAGCAAATAAAATTAAATATCAATAAAAATATCTCTGTGCCTTCCCCTCTATCTCCTGATTTCCTTCATTCCATTTTCTTTTATGTAATTTTTGCCTGAAAGTTTTTATTAAGTTGTTTGCTTTATTTTGGACAGCTGTTTTACTAGTTTTCATTTCACTTTCATTACTCTTGTATTTTACATTTTGAAAATGATAGTAAAATCAACTAAAGAAGGTAAATTTCTCTACCCATAGAGTTGATCTAGTGGCAAGAATTTAATAAATAAAAAGGGTAGTATCTTAACATACATTCCTCACAACTAATTATTGAATCTATCTTATTGAAGGATTTTGATGTAATCTAGTCATTGATTTATTTTAGAATAGCATATTACATTAAAATAATCTTTATTTTTTATTTCTGTTTATAATTGTGATGAAACTCATCCTCTTGGGTTGTGTGGTGCTAGGGATTAAACCCAAGGTCTCTGGCTTGTACTCTGCCACTGAGCTATCTCCAAAATCCTAATTTAATTTTTTTGAATGTAGCATGAAAGCATTCTCCAGACCAGTGGGGGACTTATATGAAAACCCAGTCTGATTAAATATAAGTACTTACAAATGTCAGACTGGGCTTACATAAATGAATTTACATTTATATCATTCTTTCTTTAGACAAGAGTTTGGTTGTTATAGGAAAGGTCAGTTAAATCAAACTAATAGATTTCTTGATTAGAGTATGAGTGGACTGGCAAATAAGATCTCATGTAATCCTCATAATGACCTTTTTAGTTTGATATTATTGTTCTCTGTTCTTCAAAATTACCTAGCAATCAAGTTAAGGTAGAGACAAAGTCAAACATCTTTTGTTACACATGAAACTCTTTAGTTCATGTAAATCTGGAATGGGTTTTTGCTTTGAGTAAGGGCAATTGATCTTCATTTGGTTAAGACTTTAAAGCAAGGGATCTGCTCATATGATTCAAAACCATATTGCTTTGGTCCTTCTTGTAGTCATGGGAAACAGAACTTCAGCCAGAAAAAGATAGATGGAATACTGAAGATACATCAAAAAGTAATGAGCTGGAAAGGGACAAAATATTAAAAACAGTCATGAGAAGTGAGAGCTGTTAGAAAGGAAAGACTTGTCAAGATGTGATACGTTGAGAGGACTGCAGGGGCTCACTGCATTATGGTGGAGAGAGATGTCAGATAGTGTGAGTATGGTGTCCAGACATGAATGGGAGAGGACTAACTGTACACACATCACAAAAAAATCTTATAAATCGTTATTTTACCAGCAGTGGGATTAAACATAAATACATATAATCCTTTAAAATAGAAGAAAGTTGTGATGTGATGGTTTCAATAGACAAGTATAAATGGGTAAAGTTTTTATATGTTAGTAGGTAATGGTGAGTTAACATTTGATTTAGGGAGGCTATTAGTGAAATTGCAATGTAACAGGTTTCAAATTTACTACGAAATTATGCTGAAAGTCAGACAAAACTTAAGATTGATAAACTACAATGCAGTCTTTGTTATTAGTTAAGTAATATATGGAATTTCACATGCCTCCCCTTCAAATAATACTGTAATTTTTCAAACAGAAGCATTGCTTTGTATGTACCAGTTTTCATCCTCTGACATGTACTGTTTGCCTAAAATATTTTTATTGATTTCTATGAATAATTTACTTTTTTACTTTTATGAATAATTCAATAAGATATTTGTGGGTGTTGACATTTACATTAAAACAGATTTCCCCCCCATTAATCTGGAGACAGATGCTACTAATCTTATTTGTCATGTATTTAAGTATAACGTGGAATATGCATATTGTATAAAACCTGGCTGTTATACTGATTTTTCATGAACTACATTACTAAGAAATTTGGGGGGAGGGCAGGTGGTGGCAAATCTGGTTAAGTCCACACACTACAGTGCACAAGAGAATCCATGTTCAAGCCCCTGACCCCCACCTGCAGGAGGAAAGCTTCACTAGTGGTGAAGTAGAGCTGCAGGTGTTTCTTTGGCTCTCTCCTTCTCTATCTCCCTCTCTCTTCTCAATTTCTCCCTGTCTCTATCCAATAATAAATAAATTAAATAAATCTTCAAAATATAAAAGAAATGTTGGTTTTAACATCAGAGCTAACACAAGTGCCAAAATTCACAGTAGATTAATCTAGAACTGAGAAGTAAGAATTACAATGTAAATAAAAAGGCTGCAGTAAAAATCTGATAGGCAATAGTGTTAGAAAGAACAAGTAGAGTGTGAAAATCAATGACACTGGGCATCTAGATTTCTTTTTTTTTTATTTCTTTGTTGGGGGATTATTGTTTAACATTTGACAATAAATGCAATAGTTTGCACATTCATAACATTTCCCAGCTTTCACATAACAACACAACCACCACTAGGTCCTCTGCCATCATGTTCCAGAACTTGAGCCCTCCCCCCTACCCACCCAGAGTCTTATACTTTGGTGCAATATACCAGCTCCAGAGGGCATCTAGATTCTTAATAACTAAACAAGTATTCAGTAAGTACTTGTAGATGAAAAGCTGTTTTACATATTCTCAGAATTATGCTATTTTGTCAATTCAAAAATTATAGGTCATTTGCTTTCTATAACTTATATGTCCGTGTGTGTATATGTGTGTACATTTCTCAGTGAAAAAGTAGGTCTATGAACAGTGGTAGCATTTAGTTTTATTGTTTGTTCTGCAGTTTCTTTTTATTTTTAGTTCTAATATCACTTTACGGAGAAAATGTTGTTACAGGATTTTTGTTGTCAAAAGGACACATTTCCATATTCTCCAAGATAGTTATTAGTACATTTCACCTTCAGCCAAACAATCATTTTTTAAAATTTTTGCTTTTTAAAAAATTATCTGTATCTTATTTAAGAGAGAGCCAGAAATCAAGAGGGAAGGGGGTGATGGAAAGGGAGATATACACATGCAACACTGCTTTATCACTCACAAAGCTGTCCCCCTACAGTTGGGGACCAGGGACTCGAACCTGGGTCCTTGAGCACTGTAACTTGTGCATTCAACCATATGTGCCACTACTGGCCCCACAAACAATCATCTTATTCCTCCCCTTAGTAACTCTTCCTTCCCCTTTCTGAGTCCCTGAATCTGCTACAGTCCATTGATGATTCACTATGTATTGTTTATTGCTTTGTTTCTCATAATGTTCCCCTCCATTCCATCTTTTTCAGCAATTTGTTAAGAATTACAAGATTGTTGGGTAGGACATAAAAGTAATATATATATATGCAAAGTTATATTGTCATGCATTTTTTTTTTTTTGTCTCCAGGATTATCGCTGGGGCTTAGTGTCGGCACTATGAATCCACTGCTCCTAGAGGCCTTTTTTTAAATGTGTTTATTGATTTATTTTTTAATTTTTATTTATAAAAAAGAAACACTGACAAAAACTATAGGATAAGAGGGGTAAAACTCCACATAATACCCATCACCAGAACTCCATATCCTATTCCCTCCCTTGATAGCTTTCCTAGTCTTTATCCTTCTGGGAATATGGACCCAGGGTCATTATGAGGTGCAGAAGGTAGAAGGACTGGCTTCTATAATTGCTACCCTACTGAACATGGGCATTGGCAAGTCGATCCATACTCCCAGCCTGTCTCTTTTCCTAGTGGGGCAGGGCTCTGGGGAAGTGGGGCTCCAGGACACATTGGTGGGGTTGTCTGCCCAGGGAAGTCCAGCTGGTATTATGTTAGCATCTGGAACCTGGTGACTGAAAAAAGAGTTAATATATAAAGCCAAACAAATTGTTGACTAATCATGAACCTAAAGGCTGTAACAGCTCATATGAAGAGTTGGTGGAGGGAGGTCTTGGTTTTGTAGATAGCTGGTAGTTCTATTTTAGTTATATTCCAAAAAGCCCATGACTATACTAGTTTATTTATTTTTTTTCCTGAGCCTGACATCTGATGTCGGGACTTATAGCCAAAGCCCCACTGCTCTGCTCCATTGCTAACACTATGGTCTATTTACATAATAATTGTTTTGCCTGAAAGATCCCTACCACATTATCCCCTCAGGGTATTGCTAATTCAGTTAAAACCATTGCAACAGTTGCTAAGGGTGCTTTCACCTTCCCAGCATGTCTTTTGCCTCTCTCCACCTCCTTTCCTAGTCATTTCCATTTCCAACTTGCCACTTCTGTTTTTTACCCTATAAAACCCGATGCTGTTCCAGTTTTGCTCTCTTTCTCTTCCGCATCCTGACCCAGAGAAGTGCTGGTGTGTATAGCAGGAGGCAGCCATTTTGCTAGCTCCATGTGGCCTAAACCCGCTGTGCCCGCACCCAACTCTGGCATGTCCACGTGAATAAAGAATTGCTTTCCCGCTCAGCCATGAGTTCTTGGTCTCTTCTTTCTCCCCCACGACACAACCTGACAGTCTGATATGCAGGTGGATACAAGTTATTGTCTGGACAGATGATGTCATGGCTGAATAAAGGACCAGAAAGCTGGATCAGGGAAGAGAGTAGCTCCCAAATATGGGAAAGGTGTATAAATATTGTTGACTATAAACCCCATTGATTTGATGTGATCTGGGGCCCATATTCAGCTTAGGAGCCTATGTGACCTCTGCATCTGCATAGGTCTGAGCTCACATTCTGTGGTCATGAGTAGGAACATTCCAAGCTGCCCCAATTTCAGGACCCATTTTCCTCAGGTGCGCTTAACCCACTGCTATAGCCTGACTCCCTGCAGTTCTTACTTTGATAGGGTTACTTTGGAGTGAGTGAGGGAAGTGTAATAGGAAGTAGGTGAGGAGGTTATCTAAGTCCGTGTAGACACTCTTTCATTAGGAACTTTATGGTGTCTTTTTAGGTCTTTCTACTTGCTTGCTGCATATATTGACTCACTGTAAACTATTGTGTACTTTTGCTTTCAGGTATATATTTTGCCCTAATTTATAGGTACATGTGAACATATGCCCTATCTCATGGGGCCAGGTCTATATATAGGTTTTGGGACTTTATTAGGAAGTGAACTACCTGGAATGGAATTAGAGAATCCTATGAAAGGAAAGGTCTCACTGAGTAATGAGGTTGAAGGGTTCACATTCCATTCCTGATGTCTCTGGACACAGTCTGATGTGAGCATGCTGAGGTGGTACTCATTGCATTGATTAGGTTGTGATCAGCAGATGCAATAACATTTGGTATGAATTGAAACAGGCATGCAGGAAAGTGAACCCCACTCTAGAGGTTCCAGGACTGGGGTAATATGTATAGGTAGCAGGAGGTTCCTGCTGTCTTAGGGTTTAAGAAGGCAATAGATAGTTATTTCTGTAATCAAATCATTTGGCTACTGGGTTAATTTTGAAACTCTTTATTAGGATTTGCTGTATCATATACAACATCACCATAATTTATGACCTTCAACATTATTTGTATATAGCTGTGTCTTAGAGAGTAATGCCACTGGTTGCTTCTGTTCTCCCTAGTCTAAGCTTTTAAGAGAGTCAACATTTCAAAGACTCAGCCTATGGTATGTGCATTAGAAAGTTCGAGACATTTAATCAATTTTTCCCCTCTCATTTCAATTAAATAGTGATTTATGACTACAAGTTAATAGGAGTGTACATAAACACTATTCCCACCACCAAAAGACTGTGTCGCATCTCAGCCTTCCCCTTCCCCATCCCACCCCAGTGAAGCTGAACTTCTACCTTCATCCTCAACCCAGAGGCTATTTTTTCCATTGGGTAAATTAAGAGAGGAGGGGGAGATAGGAAGAGAGGCAGAGAGAAGGACAGACACCAGAGCCTGCTTCAGTGCTTGTGAAGCAACCCCCTATGGGTAGGGAGCTGGAGGCTCTAACTGGGATCCTCCTGGAGGTTCTTGTACTATGTGTGCTTAACCAGTTGCATCACCTCCTGGTCTCCTCAAGCACTATTATTATTATTATTATTATCATCATCATCATTATTATTACTATTATTTAAAGTCCAAGAAGTCAGACTTGGAAAAACTGTGAAAGGTTTGTTAAATGATGAACAGATAAATTCAGTCTTACAGGCTGAGAAGCTGACCAGATTGCAGAGCGGAGAAAGTAATGGTTTCCATATCAAAAAATTCAGAAAACTCAGCATCTAGTTACTGGAGTTGGAAAGTGAATCAGCAGCAATCAGTGTCAGGATTAGCATCAGCAATTGAGTAACCTTAGCAATGAAAAGAAACACAAGTCAACTCTTTTCTAGAAGATAAATCCTAGGCAAAACAGATTATTAGGCAAGATACTCAAAAACAAGAAACAACTAAAACTCAAGTGTGAGAACCAGGCTGATGTTAATGACATGATGTTAACATCTTGAAAAATGATTTATTTCTGATTACTCAAGACCAGAAATGACCTTGGAGATTTTAAATGGCCTAAGCATGTAGAAATGAGCAGGAGGGGAGCAGTTAGATTCAAATAAGGTAAAATTTGAGTTAAAGTTCATTTGTTGTTTTATATTTCAATATATGAGGGGTGATGAATCCTATACAGAGATGTCATAAATCAAACATTTAAGTTTAATTTTTGTACCATATTTTATCAGACTTGACTATAATTTTTTGGACTCTTTGTAAAATAAATTGGGTTGATTTCCTTCTTTTTCTTTGTTTTTTGGACAGTCTAACAATTTTGGTATAATTTAAATAAAATTTTATGTTTTTAAAGTCATTCCTTATTATTTTGTGTTTATCACAGTTATCCTTCCCTTCCAAAAAAGATAAAAATGTTTTAGAGAATATGTGGTTTTTTTTTTTTTCAAGACGTATAAGTTGGAAAGTCAAAAATGGAAAATAAAAATGAAGACATAAGAAAGGCATGATGAAGTCAAGGTCAGAGCAGCATCTTGAGGACTGTTCTATAAATATCCCTTGGCTTTTCAGAGACTATGCTTAAAGGCCAAATAACCTCTCTTTGTTTTGATTTTGACCTAAGCTCTCTTTATCTAAATTACATGACAAATATAATTTATTTATATGTATGTAAATAAGATGATGTTTGTTTTTTTTTGAGAAACAAAATATTTTCAGTCCTAGAAAACTAAAGCTCACATAACCACAGTGAACTTGGAAATAAATACAATTTAGAGTACTAAAAGAAGGTGCTAAGTTCCACAGTTTTTAAATGATTTGTGAGTCATGTCTGCTTACAGTGGAGAACTTCGGTCAGCTGTATACATGTAGAAACCAGAAAATGACAAGTTTTCCTCTTGCTGGATTTCTAATAATGGTTTCTATTTCTTACTAAAGTATATGCACACAGACAGTTTTCAGTGTTCTAAATCTAACACACACACGTATCCACTTATGTACTTCATTCTTTTTAAAAACAACAATTAATACAGAAAAATTCTTAGATGAATTTTGGAGAGTTATATGTATTACTGTCCATTAAAAATGATCTCTGAATATGTTCCTACTTAGCATGAAAAGAAAAAGAAACATAGCCATTATTTGTTCAGGTTAAATTTAGACATGAAAATCTAAACCTAACATTATTTTAAAAGAATATGAATTTATGAAAGCAAATTTTAGGTCAAACTGTATTAAAAAAAAGGTAATAGAAGGGATGAAAAGTAGGTAGCATAATTGTTATGCAAAAAGGCTCTTGTGCCTGAGTCTGCAAATCATCAGGTTCAATCCCCTGAACCATCACAAGTCAGAGCTGATCAATGCCATGGTTAATGACAATAATAATAAAAGATTAAGTAAAGTTTTTATTGAGGAAATATTGCTTTACAGGACTATTTCAGGTGTACAATTTCAGGAACCCAAAGTTCTTTTCCTCCTTTCACTACTCTTTCTTCTCCAGTCCTTTGCTTTGATGCAAATACATCATGGCCAGTCCAGGTTTCACATTATATTCTCCCTCTCTGTCCCTATTTATTAAGTCCTGCTTTTAAGTGAGATCATTCAGTATTTGTACTTCTCTTTTTGGCTTATTTCATTTAACATGATATCTTCAAGTTCCATCCAAGATGATGCAAAGGGGTTACTGTTGGGGTTCAGTGCCTGCTAAATGAATCCACTGCTCTTTTTTTATAATTATTTATTTATGAAAAGGAAACATTGACTAAACCATAGGATAAGAGGGGTACAACTCCACACAATTCCCACCACCAGAACTCTGTATCCCATCCCCTCCCCTGAGCAGTTCCTCTCCCCTTTCCTATCCTTTAATCCTCTGGGAGTATGGACCTAAGGTCATTGTGGGATGCAGAAGGCTGATTCTGAATGAACTGCTCTTGACAGTAATCTTTTACTTTTTCCCTTCCTTCCTTCTTCCCTCCCTTCCTTCCTTCCTCATTTCTTTCTTTTTTTAAAAATTATTTTTTAATTTTTTTATTTAGGAAAGGAGACATTAACAAAACTGTAGCATAAGAGGGGTACAACTCCACACAATTCCCACCACCAGATTTCCATATCCCATCCCCTCCCTTGATAGCTTTCCCATTCTTTATCCCCCTGGGAGTATGGACCCAGGGTCATTGTGGGTTGCAGAAGGTGGAAGGTCTGGCTTCTTTAATTGCTTCCCTGATGAACATGGGTGTTGACAGGTCTATCCACACTCCCAGCTTGCCTCTCTCTTTCCCTAGTGGGGCGGGGTTCTGGGGAATTGGAGCTCCAGGACACATCGGTGGGTCATCTGTCCAGGGAGTCTGGTCAGCATCATGTTAGCATCTGGAATCTGGACACAGTCTGAAGTGAAGCATGCTGAGGTGGTACTCATTGCGTTGATTAGGTTGGGATCGGCTGATGCAATATTATTTGGTATGAATTGAGAGAAGCATCCATGAAAGTGAGTCCCACCCTAAGATTCCAGGACTGGGGGGAAATACAGGCTCTATAGTGGAAGTGGGAGTTGGGTATCTGATTTTGATGGTGGCTGTCAGTGTGTTACTCATATTAATAAAAACAATGTGTTAAAATGTGGTCACATTGTGTTTAATCATTAGGTTTATCAATTTTAATTCCATTGAAAATTTATATAATATAAATATATGTTCATATATCTCCAGTTTATAATAAAATGGAAGGTCAATTATAAAAATAATAGAAAAATAGAACTGTAAAACAACCTTGATACTTCTCTTTAGAGTGGAGATTATTAGTTGCTTTCTCAGCATCCATTGTCCCTTATCTCCTAGAAAACTCCTGATTTTATATATGTGCCTCATTCTCTAAATATACAAGGAAATTCAAAAAGAGCTTATGTTCAATATAAAATAATTTTATTATCCATGCCACAGAAACACGTGTAGAAATCCAGGACAAAATCCAATGTTGTTTCACATTACCTCACAAGTGATTAATTTGAACTCATGAGACTTGAGGAAAATTTACCAAGATCTCTTGAGAAGGAAATATTTTTTTGTGGTGTACAAATGTGAGGTCTAGAACTGCTATTATAGATCTCTATTTAGTCGACAATTTAAAGATACAGCTCACTTTGGGGTCACAGTAAGATAAATAGGGATGTAATCACAGCTGGATTAAGCCAATTCTATCATTTGCTCTACCTCTGAAATCCATTATGTAAATTTCCTTGTGGTTTAACTTAGTTTGCATTTTTTTTCCTCCTAAGTCAATTCACTCATAGATGTGGAAATCACCCATATCTGAATTTCTTCACTTTATTTCTAAGACATTATTTGTAGGAGAAGGAATTCATTGTGTCACATTAAGTAGGATTTACTTCGAGGTATCTTAAACATTATTATAAATAGATATGTAAAAATATTTGTAAGATCATTTATTCTCATTTGGGAGATTGAAAATATGGCCTCCTCCATTTTTAGTGGTAATCTTATTAGTGTGTGTGCGTTTTTAAAATGTGTGTCAATATACTTGAAGCACATCAGAAAAATCATTAAAATATTTCCCATCTGTTAAGGGTTTCCAGTTTTCATTCTTTAGACCATTATGAAATAACTACTTATATATTCTGCTCTCACCACTTTCCATGAATTTTAATAAGAGGAGCTTAGTCACTGGCTGGTAAAATAGCACAGTGGTTTCTGTAATAGATACTCATGACTGAGGAACCACGACCTCTAAGTTCAATACCTAGCATCATCATACACCAGAATGTAAGTCAAAAAAAGAAAAGAAGCTATTATTTGACAGTGAACAACAGTATAATTTCTGAGACACATGGTAAGCTGGAGATTTTCATTCATTTAATATTACTGGACTTGGAGATAGTCCATTAGAGTATAAAGACCCAAGTTTAAAAACCAGTACCACATGGAAGTTCCACGCACAATACCAGATGAAGTATCGTGAACAATGGGGCAATTCTACTGTGTCTCTCCTTCTCTCTCTGTTTCTATAAAAAAAAATTTAAAGAAAGGCTACAGACTTCTGGAGGCCCATCTATAGAGTAATAATAGTCTCACTTTTTCTCCCCAGTCAACGAGAAAAAGCAAAGAAAATCACATGAAAATTCAACTAAATACAACCAGGATTTATTTAGAAACTCACTAAGCCACAGGTGAGTTCAGAAATAAGTGTGGTTAGTGGATGGAAAAGGGGTGAGGGAGTGATTCTCAGGACTCAAAAACCTATATTTTATAATGGCCAGTGCCAAATTGGGAGTTACCCCATATAGAGTACATTGCCAAGTGCAGAAAAGTATATCTGCTTGCTTGATATGTAAACTCAGGGGCCACAGGATATTAAACTGTCCACAAGAATCCACTAGTATTTAAGGGGAAAAATCTTGCTGAAAGTAAGGCCCTCTGATCAGCTCAGGTTCCCACAACTGACTAGAAAAATAAATCCCAGCCAACTTCTAGTAGCATGACAAGGGATTTGTGTTAAAGCAACAAAAACTTTAAAAATTTTTTTCTAAAAACTTGCCAATTTACAACTGACTTTTTACATAACTCACATAGGCACAAGTGGGTATAGGTAAGTGTGGTTAGGAGTGAGTAAGAGGCTATCAAGACTTTAAAATCCCTGCATAGTGGCAGAGGCAGAGGGAAACTATTTTGGTACTTATAAAACACAACACATGGCTAGAGGAAGGAAGGCAGAAAATTGGCACCTTTCAAGTAAACTGAACAACTTGTCCAAACATTTATATGGAATCACAAAAGCCCACAAGTAGACAATGAACTTCTGAAGAAAAAGGAAAAAAATATGGAGGTATCAAGCTTTCCAACTTCAGTTTATACTACTAAGCAATAGTAATCAAAACAGCATGGTACCGGCATAAAAATAGACACATGAAGCAGAATCAAAAGCTCAGAACATATATATTCCACACATATAGAACCATCTAATGTATGAAAAGGGGCCAAAACCACTTAATGAAGTAAGGAAGATCTCTTCAACAGATGGTACTGGGTACTGGGAAAATTGGACAGCTGCATGTAGAAAAGTGAAACTAGACCCTACCTAACACCACACAGCAAGGTCAAATAAAAATGAATTAAAGATATAGGTATTAGACTAGAAACTCTAAAATTTATAGAAAACATCAGTAAATCTGTCCAGGACATTCACATCAAAGACATATTTTGAGACTCAACACCCCAGGCATGGGAAATGAAAACGAGTAAATTAATGGGATTATGTGAAACTAAAAAGCTTTTACGCCTCAAAAGCAAATTATACAAGGATAGCCAGGCAACCCAGTAAATGGGAGAAGATATTTACACATCACACATCAGACAAATGATTGATATCAAACGTCTATACAGAATTGGTACAGATCTACAAAAGCAGCAGAAAAAAAACAACAATACAAAAGTGGGCCGGGGTCGGGCAGTAGCATAGCAGGTTAAGCGCACATGATACAAACCATAATGACCAATGGAAGGATTGCAGTCTAACCCCTGGCTCCCCACCTTCAGGGGGGTCACTTCGCAGGTGGTGAAGCAGGTCTGCAAAGTTTCTTCCCTTTCTCTCTGTCCTAGCCAACAACAATGACAGCAATAACAACAATAATAATAACAACAATGATAAACAACAAGGGCAACAAAAGGGAAAAATAGCCTCTATGAGCAGTGGATTCATAGTGCAGGCACTGAATCCCAGCGATAACCCAGAGGCAAAAAAACGGGCCAAAGAACTAGACAGTTTTCTTTTTTTAAACTAGTGATTTAATATTGCTTTACAAAATTACAAGACAACAGGGGTATGAATCAATCTGCTGGGGGTATGGGTTAACCTGCCAACATTCATGCCCATCAGAAAAGCAATTACAGAAGCCAGACCTTCCACCTGCTGCACCTCAAAAGAATTTTGGTCCATACTCCCAGAGGGATAAATAACAGCGAGGCTTCCAATGAAGGGGGTTGGGACATGGAACTCTGGTGGTGGGAACTGTTCAGAATTGCATTCAGTTATACAATCTTGTTAGTCATTATTAAATCACTAAAATAAATAAATAAATAAATAAAAATAAATAAAAACACTGAGAGACCATCTCACACCTGAGAAAATGGCTTTTATAAACAAACCAGGAAATGATAGCTGTTGACAAGGTTGTAGAGAAAAGGGAACTTTTTTAGAGGAAAGGGAACTACACTACTGATGGGAAAGCAAACTGGTGCAGCCCCTTTGAAAGACTCTATGGACAGATATTAAACAAACAAAAATGGGGGCTGAGTTGAGTGCACATGTTACAGTGTGCAAGGACAAGGGTTCGAGCTTTGCGAGTGGTGAAGCAGGGGTGCAGGGGTCTCTGTCTCTCTTTATCTCTCCCTTCCTTCTCAATTTCTGGCTCTCTATCCAATAAATAAAGATAATTTAAAATAAATAAACAGATGAATTTTTTTTATGATCCAGCAATACCACTCTCCAGCATTTATTCAGCAGACACTCAAACACTAATTAGAAGAGACATATGCACCCCTATGTTCATAGATTCATTATTCACAATAGCCAAAGAGTGGAAACCTCTGAAATGTCTATCATTAGATGACTGGCTAAAGAACCTATGGCATATATATTTCATGGAATACTGCTCTACAATAAAAAATGATGATATTGAAGATAAGAAGAGAAAACACAAGTAGAACCTGAACTGGAGTTGGTGTATTGCACCAAAGTAAGACTCTGGGGTGGGTAGAGGGGAGAGTATAGGTCCTGGAAAAAGGATGACAGAGGACCTAGTGGGGGTGTATGTGGAAAACTGAGAAATGTTATGCATGTACAAACTATTGTATTTACTGTTGACTGTAAAACATTAATCTTCCAATAAAGAAATTTAAAAAAGGTATTGTATCCTTTGGGGGAAAAAAGGATGGAACTGGAGGTAATTATACTTGGCGAAATAAGTAAAGAGATTACAGACAACCGCCAAATGGTCTCACTCATATATGGAATCTACAGATCTGATTCACATGAACTTGGAAAAAGGAAAAAAACAAACAAAAAACAAAAACAGAAGTAAGCAAACTTTATAAGACTTGTGAGAACTATAGTGGTAATCTTTGGAAGGTGGAAGGGTGGGAATACAGAAATTTGGCAGTGAGTATGATGTGGAACTAACTATACATTGTAAGTTTACAATCTTGTAACCTACTACTAGTCACAAATAAAATTTAAAAAAAGACAGTATTAATATCCTAGTCAGTTAAGTTCTGCTAAGACTGTTAGATTGTCATGTAAAGCCCACGGTAAAGCGTGGTAGCTGTGAAAACAATAACTAAACAAATTAACAAACAAAAACAAGGAAAAGAAAATTGAAAAAAAAAAAAAGGAGTCAACTGGGAGTAGAGGAATAATATAAGTGTGAAGACCCAGTAGGCAGACAGATACATGTATATATATATTTGAATACAATATGACTAATTCGATTCAATTATTAGTATTTTTTAGTAGAGAATAAAGTCTGTGCTAACCAAATGCTAGCCAATGATATTACCCATGTTGTAGATGGAGCACTACTCTCCAAGGGTTTAGTAGCTTGTGATGTATGCGTGTATGTATGTATGTAATTATTTATTTTCTGGTTTTTTGGAGGAAGGATTTAATGATTTATACCACAGTTGTTGATACATGGGTACAGTTTCTTATCTCCCCATGATAGGTGTCTTCAGAACACTCACTCCCCCACACACCCCAACATATAACCTTTTCTATCATCAGACTGCAAGACTTCAAGACCCTCTTCACCTCCCCACCCCACCCCCAGTCTTTTGCTTTGGTGCAAAATACCCCACCCAGTCCACATTTCAATTTTTGTTATCTCTTTCTTCCATTGTTTCTTAAGTTCTACAAGTAAATGAGACATTTCTTTTTAAGGCTTATCTCTCAGAGCATAATGCCATAGTTTTATTTGTTTACTCTACAAAATAGTAGAGCCAGAGTACCATTCAGTAATATAAACTGTGAATTGAACCCAAGGCCTAAGGTATTGTTACCATCTTCCAGATTTTGACTTATGGTTGAGAGAGAAAAGGAAATGGACAATTAATTTGGAGTGATAAAAATTAAATGGAGTTAAGTATAGAACCTTATGAAAATAAACGAAAGAGAAAGAGACTTTAGAAAATGTGACTCTGAAAGGACAGATAGTAAATAGTTATTACTATGTGAAGTTCTCAGAGGAAGATGCCTTGCAAGTAGGATTCTGGGTTTAAGAATGTCAATACGCTTGAAGAGAACATGGATATCTATGAGTAATTTAAGATCCTTAAGCATAGAGCACCTTTCTGTCACTAGAGAGCTGGTAATGAACTATTTTTTGCTGACCCATAGAAAGAAATTTTGAAATCCTTGGGGAATGTTATGCATGAACAAACTATTGTATTTACTGTTGAATGTAAAACATTAATTCCCCAATAAATAAATTAATTAAAAAAAAGAAAAGAAAGAAATTTTTTGCTTTTATTTTATTTTTTTAATAAAATGAGTGAGAGAATATCATATTTTAACTTTTAGAACAACCACTCAAAAGGGATACAAATTAGAGGCAAGCAAGCTAGTAAGTTTTACCAGTTTGAACAAGAAATTATAAGGGCTGGATTTCCTTCAGTAAGAACAATTAGCAAGACTTAGTTATTAACTGGATACTGTGAAAGGTTGAGGTACCAATTTATTATAGCAATATGCAATAACAGTTGTCAAATCATATAGAACCTACTTTGATAGACTTAAGCAAAAGTTTTATTCACAGTTATCAGTATACTTATACTCTAGGGACATGCATATAAATGTCATACCAATAAAATAATCTAGGCCTGTTTTTATAGAAAAAAACAGCTTTGTTTCTGATTAAAAGTTAATTGAACAAATTGAACAGAAGATATGCACAATGGTGTAAGGTACTCATTCTTAAGAGATTCAAATTATCATAATGTCATTACTGTTTTTGAGTACTGAGGGCAAAATGACACTTGTGACAAATCTAGGATGGATTAGTAGTTACACATGTGGTTTTGTACTTTAGACTTGCGGTGAGGTCATCACTGTTAGGAAATTTTCAAAGTAGTAGAAAATGAGAAAACATGCATTTCAACTTGTAATTAAAGGCATTTGAATTAAGGTTGTTTGGAGGTACTTGTAATTTGAAGAAACAGTTCAGAGAAAAGGGAAAACTAAAGACAGAAGGTACACATTTGAAAGAAGTTTACTAAATGAAGGGTGAATTGACAAAAGAAAATGGGAGAGGCTAGTATATATATATATTTATATATATATATTTTTTTTTTTACAAAATTTCAGATACTTTTGTATAGCATCACTTGTAGTCATATTTTTTCTCTAGTTCTTTTTGTCAGCATGCATGTACATTATAAGTATGAAAAAAGTGGGAAAGAATAGTCACCAAATTTACAAAGCGTTTTTTAATCGAGGCATATTGTTACCCAGTCTCTTTTGCAGTATGAATTGCTGAAACAAATGGTGAACATGTAATAGCTGCAGTCTAAAAGTCTTCTTCCTTTCAAGATGAAATATTTTACATATTGTTCTTTACTATTCATAGCTTGAAAAAAAATACCAAAAGGTGATGCCTACAAAGTATTTGACTCTCAAGCTAAATTTTAGTTTTTAATGTTAGATAAAATTTTAACATCTGTATTGTGAAATATAGACACATTCAAGAAAGAAATATAGAACTGAAATGTTAGGTGAGCATCCTATAATCATATCCTAGAAAATCTCCAGCAACCAGAATTCCTCCTATGTCCCAGTCACCATTCTTAAATTTCCTTTCCCTGAGATTTCCAGTACTATAAAATTTTTATGCATACATCTATATAAAGAATGCATATATCTAAATACATACTTTCCTATTGTGATTTAGTGCTAGTTTTCTGTGGGAATCTGTATAAAAGGAGTCATAAAGCATACATTATTTTAGTTTAGAGTATTTCACTCTGCATTTTGTTGGTGAAATTCATTCACAGTTGTTAGAGTCCAGATAACTGAGTCTAGGCAGAAAACAGGAACAATGGCCTATGTTGTAGAAGTGGATATGAAGTTAACTATGAGTGAGTTACTAAGACTAAAGGCCCTGATACATGTGGAAGTTTTTGAAACTGTACAACTTGAAGTACAATTTCTACAGGGCTATGACAGAATGTTTTCTCCCCTTGCTATAAAAGAAGAGCGATAGTAGTAACAGAGAAAACACCCTGACCCAATCATGTCTGAGCAGTTCTCTCCTGCTAAATAAGCTAAAGCAATTAGAACTTGGCAAAAATTGAACACACAAGTCCTGACACTTTGTAACAGTGAAGTTCATTACATATAAATGGCAACTGTAACTAAACTATGCAATCCCAAGTGGAAATAGACCCGACCAATTCAGGAATGCCAGTTCAACTATATCATCCAAACATTGTAGGGGTTGGGTAGGAAAAATCCATAAAAGTCTCTTGGCTACAAGAGAATAATTTCAGCTCTCTTCCATACACTTCCTAATCTCGAAGTATACTATCCTATATTTTCATTTATTCATTCTCTTTCTTAATAATCCTTTACTTGTGCTATCTCTTGTCGGACTCTTTGGTGGGGAGGACTTTTCCTGGGAAAAAACTTTAGAGCTTACCCGCTCTGTTGTGCACCAGATGCAGGGAGCCTAGAAGGAATGTCCTGGGGCAGCAGGAGTGAATGGCCAGGTCTTTCCCTGTGTAAGTAGCAAGAGACATACCAGGAACCACCAGGGGAATGTGTCGTGCACAAAATCCGTTTATTGACCAGGAAAGCAGGTTTTATATGGGGTCGCAGGAGGAAGTGACATGTGTATACCATATATGGTAGGGGGCAAAGGGTCTGGGGAAGGGTTAGGACTTTTCCAGTAATTGCTGAGCAAGAGGTTTAAGCCATTAAAGGAACGAGAAAGCAAGGTTATCAGTAACCAGAAGCCAGAGTGGGGTCCTGAGGGCAGAGAGAAGATAGATCAGATATGATCAAAGGAATGGAATGAGTGGGAAAGTAGGGAGGGGACTTTCAGGCAAAACAATGATTATGTAGATAATAAGGGAGTGGCTATTGTGAGGCAGGGAGGCTGATAGGTGGGACAGACTCTGGAGGCCGTGCCCTTCCTTGTTCGACCTCTTAGTAGAGAGAGACTGATAGGATTGGTCGTGCCCCTCAGGCCCTCACTTTTCAATGGGGGGGTCCTGCCAACCTCTACCATATCCTCACAATTCCCTACAGTGTCTCTCTTTTTTTAAAATTTATTTTCCCTTTTGTTGCCCTTGTTGTTGTTTTTTTATTGTTGTTGTAGTTATTACTGTTGTTGTTATTGATGTCATTGTTGTTAGGACAGAGAGAAATGGAGAAAGGAGGGGGAAGACAGAGAGGAGGAGAAAAAGATAGATACCTACAGACCTGCTTCACAGCCTGTGAAGCGACCATCCTGCAGGTGGGGAGCCGGGGACTTTAACCAGAATTCTAATAATGGTCCTTGCACTTTAAGGCTGCTGTCTCTTTAAAGGCCTCTTCTTTGTACCTCAGTTCCAGGTTCAGTTCCCCTCAGTTAGCATAAACCAGAGCTGAACAGTGTCTTGTTGAAACAAAAGAAAAAGTTTCATGGCATAGTGGACCACTGTAGTCCATTTCTCAGCTTGCCTTCTACTTCCTCTCTTACTTACACAGTATATCAAGTGATCATGAAATTCATTGCTGAATAAGGAATGCAAGGATGCCCTGCCCACAGGAAGACACCACTCCCCAGTACTCACACTGCTTGAAGTTTTGTACTTATACAATTCATGCAAAGTTGGTGAATGTGCCATAATTTGTTTTTGTATTTGACTTGTGATGGGCTTTTGCATTGTATATTACTTAGGGGAGGAGAGGCCTTAAAATGCTAATATAACATATTTGTGCATGTATTTTTATTTGTATGCACTTATTCCTGTGGAAATATATATACAAGTGGAATTGTTGAGTCAACAGATAATGTGAGAAGTCAACTTTAGTTATTCATGCCAATAATTTTCCAATGATAATTTATTAGCATTTTATTATTGCCAAAATTCTCAATGATGCCTCTATAATTAATCTTCTTTTAACAATTCATGTGGGTAGTGTGTTTCTTGTTTGTCAGCATTTTGATGATTGCTAATAGTGTTTAAATGTTTTTCATAAAATCATTAGCCGCTTCATGTTTTCTCTAAAGAACTGATTCAACTTTTTTTTTTTTTTGTAAAAGGACGTAACAGAACCATGTGCTCTAGTAACATCATTTTATTCAACATGTACCAAAACATTTTTTAAATGTACATTGAAAAGAAACTTGAACAAAATGATTTTGAGGGTCTGCTGCATATTTTCACTAGGTATGAAATTCTAGATCAGTAACTGTTCTAAACCCCATATTCCATTCTTTCATTCTATTTTATTTGGTCTAGTGAAAATGTAGGTTTAAGTCTAATTATTATTATTATTTTTTAAGACATAAAGATATCCTCATTTATTTCTTTTGATGTTTTGTAGAACGGAAAATATTATAAGAGGTTGTTATGCATATAAGTATTATTTTTTGTGTCCTACTTTGGGTTTGTAAGGAATAATTAAATTTCAGCCAAATATATGTGATCATTTTTCAAAGTTGTTAGTAATTTTCTCTTCAATTTTTTTTTTGTATTTATATTTTTTCCTGTCTGGTATTTCAAGAGTTGTCCATTAAAAATCTCAGATTGAGGACTTAGCAGACTCATTTTTACTTTCCTTATTCAACTAGGAAAAGCAACAAAAATCACCTGAAAACTCAACAAAATAGGACCAGGATTTCTTCAGAAACTCACCAAGTCAAAGGTGAGTAGACAAATGTGGCTCATGAATAGAAAAGGGATGAAAGAGATTCCTGGGACTGAAAGGCCATATTCAGGGTCATCTGGTCCTAAATTGGGAGCTTGGCTGCTGAGTTGTACCACTTCTGGATCTGAGTTCAAGAAACAACTGTTAAAAAAAAAAAAGTGGGGCCAGATGGTGGTACACCTGGTTGAGTGCACATGTCACAGTGCACAAGGACCCAGGTTTGAGCTCCCAGTCCCCACCTGCAGGGGGAAATCTTCGCAAGTGGTGAAGCAGTTTTGCAGGTTATCTCTCTGTCTCTCTCCTTCTCTATCCCCCCTTCCCTCTTGATTTCTGGCTGTCTCTATCCAATAAATAAATAAATATATTTTTTAAGTTTTTTAAAATAAAAAGAAGGAAAGAAAGAAAATCACCTAAGCCATAGGTGAATACAGACATGGTCTGTGGCGAGAAAGGGGATGAAAGAGTCATTCCCAGGACTAAAAAGCGGTGCTCAGGGATGACTGACACCAAATTGGGAGACTAATGGCTGAGGTGCATCATTTCTAGGTCCAAGTTTAAGCAACAAAAAAGCTGTTAAAAAGAATATGTCACCCAAAAATCAATTTACAACTGTGACTTCTTGAGTTACCAATGCTGTTGCCCTACAGGGGTGAACCCAGCAGGGAGACCCTATATTGATATCAAGGTCACTGACCTAGCCTGGTGAGTCAAGATAAAATCTCCCCTCCCTTACCAATATATATATATATATATATATATATATATATATATATATATATATATATATATATATAAAATCAGGGAAATTGAACACCTTAGCCACAGTGCTTCCTGCTGGCACAACAATAAAAACCACGCTAAATGAGAAAAGAGAAATATACAGACAGTAATAACAGAACCCCCAAATGACTAGACAGGAATGGGTCTAGAAGAAAATGACAGAAATAGAGTTCAAAAATATTATTAAAATAAATTCAAGAAACTAAAATCAAGATTCAAGAACTCAGTGATAATTTTACCAAAAAATTAGAAATTACAAAAGAAAAAAAAAAACCCAAACAGAATGACAGAGCCTAAAGGGTACTTTGAATGCAGTTCAGATGGAGATAAGAGGCTTCAGAAGTAGACTTAATTGGGTGTAGAAGAGAATATTAACCACTATACTCTGTGAGTTTAAAACCTTTGGAGAGGAAAGGTTTAAGAAAAATGAAGCACTTCTCTATGAAATAATAGACTCCATCAGAAAGATAAACATCAGAGTTATTGGGTACCCCTGAGGAAGAAGAGAAGGAGAAAAGAGTAGAGAACATACTCTAAGAAATTTTAGCAGAAAAAATTATTCATACCTGAGAGCTATGTTCAAAATATAGAAATCCAAGAATGTGAACACACACCCAAATATTTGAATCCAAAATGACACATACCAAGACACATCATTGTGAAACTATCCAAAGTCAGGGACAAGGAAAAATAATGCAGGCTGCCAGGCAAAGGAAGAAAGTCACATACAAAGGCAGAACCATGAAGCTTTACTCAGATTTCTAATCACAAACCCTAGAGGCAAGGAGGGAATGGAATGTCATATTCAAAGTATTAAAAGATAAGAATTTCCAGCCACAAATTCTGTATCCTGCTAAATTATCTTTCAAGTATGAGGGAGAAATAAAGATCTTTGCAAAAATTCAAAAACTGAAGGAATTTGCCATTACCAAAACTGCCTTGCAAGAATGATTGAAACAAGTCCTACATGAAAAGAAGCAAAGGAATTCCAACTGTTTTTGTTTGTCTCTAGGGTTATCGCTGGGCTTTGGTGCCAATACTACAAATCCACTGCTCCCCATTTTGTTGCCTTTGTTGTTGTTGCCATTATTTATAGTATTTATTGTTGTTGTTGCTGAATAGGACCAAGAGAAATCTGGGGAAGACAGAGAGGAGGAGAGAAAGATAGACACCTGCAGACCTGCTTCACCTCTTGTTAAACGATGCCCCCCTGCAGGTGGGGAGCTGGGGGCTTGAACTGGGGTCCTTATTCCAGTCCTTGTGCTTTGTGCCACGTGTGCTTAACCTGCTGCACTACTGCCCAGCCCCCAGGAATTCCAACTTTTAATGAGATAATCAGTATTAGAACAGAACCAGGAACACAACAACAGCTATGTTCATAGCTACATTATTCTCAACAGCCCAAAGAGTGGAAGCAACTTAAATGCCCATCATCAGATGACTGGTTAAAGAAGATGTGATATATACAATACTATTCTGCAATCAGAAAAGATGATATTGTATCCTTTAGGACAAAATGGATGAACTGGATGTGATTATGCTTAGCTAAATAAGTAAAGAGATGAAAGTCAACTACCAGATGATTTCACTCATATATGGAATCTAGAGATATGGTTTATATAAACTTGCCAAAGAAGCAAGCAAACTTAAGACTTGTGAGAACTATGGTGGTTACATTTGGAAGGTGGGAGGGTGAGGATACAGAACTTTTGTGGTTAGGTGTGGTGTGAGACCATATATTGTACTCTTATAAGTTTGTAATAAACTATTAATAACAAAGAAAAATTATATATAATTATATATGTAATCACAGATTCACTTTTTAACATTTCTGTGCTTCCCTGTATTCTGTCCCAATATATATTTTTTATAGCCTTGGTAGTTTTTCCTTTCCTTCCATCACATTTTAAAAACATTTTGTCCATTTTTCATTTTTCTTATGTTGGAGGGCTACAAGAAGGTTGGTAAGAATTGCCTCTGTTAGGTTACACAGGCTCCTGTGTTGAATATGGGCCCCAGATCATATCGATGGGGTTTACAGTTAACAATATTTATATACCTTTCCTGTATTTGTCAGCTATTCTCTCCCCTGACCAAGCTTTCTAGTCCTATTTTCAACTCTGACATTGTCTCCTCAGATAAAACCTTTATCCCACCTGCATGTTAGCTGTTGGGCTCAGGCAAAAATAAGTAAAGTCATCTGCCCCTTGGGATATACCTGAAATAGACCTCCATTTTCCAAAATGGAGACCCCAAATCCCATCTGTTATATTCTTACCTTTAGGTTCCTGATCATTAAGCAATTTTTTCTGATTTATATCTTAATGCTTTTCAGCCAAATAGCAAGTTTCAGATGCTTCCATGACGCCAACCTGACTTCATTGGACAGATGATCTCACCATGTACCCTGGAACCCCACCTCTCCAGACCCCTTGCCCCACTAGGGAAAGAGAAAAACAGGCTGGGAATATGGATCAACCTACCAATGTCTATGTCCAGTGGAGAAGCAATTACAGTAGCCAGACCTTCTACCTTCTGCACCCCATAATGATCCTGAGTCCATGTTCCCAGAAGGATAAAGAATAGGAAAGCTTCCAATGGATGGAGTGAGATATGGAATCTGCTGGTGGGAATTGTGTGGAATTATACCGCTCTTATCCTATAGTCTTGTTGATAATTATTAAATCAATCAATTAAAAAATAAAGAAGCATTACCTCTGTTGGAACAAAGTGAGTTTTTCAGCTTGATATTATTGCCTTAGCTCCTCAAGAAAAAGAAAACCAACCAAACAGCTACACTGAGAGGTCAGTTTATCATAGCTTAACTTTAGCATAACTAGCAAAGCAGTACAGAGAAATTGTAAAGTGAAAATTTATTTTTATTTTTTTAT